>NW_027118783.1:0-90000 GCF_036417845.1 Apteryx mantelli | reverse complement strand
AGGAGGAGGAGGCGACTATTGGCGCACAGACCTGATGGAGAAGCAGGAGGAGGAGGAGGAGGAGGAGGAGGAGAAGACGGCCTTTGGGGCACAGGCCTGACAGAGGAGGAGGATTTGCATATTGGTTCATGGGCCTGGTGGAGGAGGAGGAGGAGGAGGAGCTGCATTTTGGCCCACTGGCCTGACGGAGGAGGAGGAGGAGCTGCCTACTGGCATGCAGGCCTGGCGGAGGAGGAGATGGAGGAACCGCCTATGTGCGTGGAGGCCTGGAGGAGAAGGAGGAGGAGGAGGAGCCGCCTGTTGGAATGCAGGCTTGACGGAGGAGGAGGAGGAGGAGGCGTCTATTGGCGCACAGGCCTGACGGAGAAGCAGGAGGAGGAGGAGGAGGAGGAGGAGGCGCCTATTGGCGCACAGGCCTGACAGAGAAGCAGGAGGAGGAGGAGGAGAAGGAGAAGATGCCCTTTGGGGCACAGGCCTGACAGAGGAGGAGGATTTGCATATTGGTTCATGGGCCTGGCGGAGGAGGAGGAGGAGGAGGAGGAGGAGGCGGAGGAGGAGAAGACAGCCTTTGACACGCAGGCCTGACAGAGCAGGAGGAGGATGATTTCCTTATTCGTTCATGGGCCTGGTGGAGGAGGAGGAGGAGTCGCCTATTGGCGCACAGGCCTGACGGAGAAGCAGGAGGAGGAGGAGGAGAAGGAGAAGATGCCCTTTGGGGCACAGGCCTGACAGAGGAGGAGGATTTGCATATTGGTTCATGGGCCTGGCGGAGGAGGAGGAGGAGGCGGAGGAGGAGAAGACAGCCTTTGGCACGCAGACCTGACAGAGCAGGAGGAGGATGATTTCCTTATTCGTTCATGGGCCTGGTGGAGGAGGAGGAGGAGCCGCCTATTGGAATGCAGGCTTGACGGAGGAGGAGGAGGAGGAGGAGGAGGAGGAGGAGGAGGAGGAGGAGGAGGAGAAGGAGCCTCCTGTTGGAACGCAGGCTTGACGGAGGAGGAGGAGGAGGAGGCGCCTATTGGCGCACAGACCTGATGGAGAAGCAGGAGGAGGAGGAGGAGGAGGAGGAGGAACCGCCCCTTGGGGCACAGGCATGATAGCAGAGGAGTAGGAGCCACCTGTTGGCGCGCAGGCCTGGCGGAGGAGGAGGAGGAGGAGGAGGAGGAGGAGGAGGAGGAGGAGGCGCCTATTGACGCACAGGCCTGACGGAGAAGCAGGAGGAGGAGGAGGAGGAGGAGAAGATGCCCTTTGGGGCACAGGCCTGACAGAGGAGGAGGATTTGCATATTGGTTCATGGGCCTGGCGGAGGAGGAGGAGGAGGAGGAGGAGGCGGAGGAGGAGAAGACAGCCTTTGGCACGCAGGCCTGACAGAGCAGGAGGAGGATGATTTTCTTATTCGTTCATGGGCCTGGTGGAGGAGGAGGAGGAGCCGCCTATTGGAATGCAGGCCTGGTGGAGGAGGAGGAGGAGGAGGTGGAGGAGGAGGAGGTGCCTATTGGCGCACAGACCTGATGGAGAAGCAGGAGGAGGAGGAGGAGGAGGAGGAGGAGGAGGAGGAGCCGCCCTTTGGGGCACAGGCATGACAGCAGAGGAGGAGGAGCCACCTGTTGGCGCGCAGGCCTGGCGGAGGAGGAGGAGGAGGAGGAGGAGGAGGAGGAGGAGGAGGAGGAGGAGGAGGCGCCTATATGCGCGGAGGCCTGGAGGAGGAGGAGGAGGAGGAGGAGGAGAAGGAGCCGCCTGTTGGAATGCAGGCTTGACGGAGGAGGAGGAGGAGGAGGAGGCGACTATTGGCGCACAGACCTGATGGAGAAGCAGGAGGAGGAGGAGGAGGAGGAGGAGGAGGAGGAGGAGGAGGCGCCTATTGACGCACAGGCCTGACGGAGAAGCAGGAGGAGGAGGAGGAGGAGGAGAAGATGCCCTTTGGGGCACAGGCCTGACAGAGGAGGAGGATTTGCATATCGGTTCATGGGCCTGGTGGAGGAGGAGGAGGAGGAGGAGCTGCATTTTGGCCCACTGGCCTGACGGAGGAGGAGGAGGAGCTGCCTACTGGCATGCAGGCCTGGCGGAGGAGGAGGATGAGGAACCGCCTATATGCGTGGAGGCCTGGAGGAGAAGGAGGAGGAGGAGGAGCCGCCTGTTGGAATGCAGGCTTGACGGAGGAGGAGGAGGAGGCGCCTATTGGCGCACAGGCCTTACGGAGAAGCAGGAGGAGGAGGAGGAGGAGGAGGAGGAGGCGCCTATTGGCGCACAGGCCTGACGGAGAAGCAGGAGGAGGAGGAGGAGGAGGAGGAGGCGCCTATTGGCGCACAGACCTGATGGAGAAGCAGGAGGAGGAGGAGGAGGAGGAGGAGGAGGAGGAGGAACCGCCCCTTGGGGCACAGGCATGACAGCAGAGGAGGAGGAGCCACCTGTTGGCGCGCAGGCCTGGCGGAGGAGGAGGAGGAGGAGGAGGAACCACCTATATGCGCACAGGCCTGGAGGAGGAAGAGGAGCCGCCTATTGGAATGCAGGCCTGACAGATGAGGAGGAGGAGGAGGAGGAGGAGGAGGCTCCTATAGACGCACAGGCCTGACGGAGAAGCAGGAGGAGGAGGAGGAGGAGGAGGCACCTATTGGCGCACAGGCCTGACGGAGAAGCAGGCGGAGGAGGAGGAGGAGGAGGAGGAGGAGGAGAGGCCCTTTGGGGCACAGGCATGACAGCAGAGGAGGAGGAGCCACCTGTTGGCGCGCAGGCCTGGCGGAGGAGGAGGAGGAGGAGGAGGAACCACCTATATGTGCACAGGCCTGGAGGAGGAAGAGGAGCCGCCTATTGGAATGCATGCCTGACAGAGGAGGAGGAGGAGGAGGAGGAGGAGGAGGAGGAGGAGGAGGAGGAACCGCCTATATGCGCGGAGGCCTGGAGGAGGAGGAGGAGGAGGAGGAGAAGGAGCCTCCTGTTGGAATGCAGGCTTGACGGAGGAGGAGGAGGAGGAGGCGACTATTGGCGCACAGACCTGATGGAGAAGCAGGAGGAGGAGGAGGAGGAGGAGGAGGAGGAGGAGGAGGAGAAGACGGCCTTTGGGGCACAGGCCTGACAGAGGAGGAGGATTTGCATATTGGTTCATGGGCCTGGTGGAGGAGGAGGAGGAGGAGGAGCTGCATTTTGGCCCACTGGCCTGACGGAGGAGGAGGAGGAGCTGCCTACTGGCATGCAGGCCTGGCGGAGGAGGAGATGGAGGAACCGCCTATGTGCGTGGAGGCCTGGAGGAGAAGGAGGAGGAGGAGGAGCCGCCTGTTGGAATGCAGGCTTGACGGAGGAGGAGGAGGAGGAGGCGTCTATTGGCGCACAGGCCTGACGGAGAAGCAGGAGGAGGAGGAGGAGGAGGAGGAGGCGCCTATTGGCGCACAGGCCTGACAGAGAAGCAGGAGGAGGAGGAGGAGAAGGAGAAGATGCCCTTTGGGGCACAGGCCTGACAGAGGAGGAGGATTTGCATATTGGTTCATGGGCCTGGCGGAGGAGGAGGAGGAGGAGGAGGAGGAGGCGGAGGAGGAGAAGACAGCCTTTGACACGCAGGCCTGACAGAGCAGGAGGAGGAGGATTTCCTTATTCGTTCATGGGCCTGGTGGAGGAGGAGGAGGAGTCGCCTATTGGCGCACAGGCCTGACGGAGAAGCAGGAGGAGGAGGAGGAGAAGGAGAAGATGCCCTTTGGGGCACAGGCCTGACAGAGGAGGAGGATTTGCATATTGGTTCATGGGCCTGGCGGAGGAGGAGGAGGAGGCGGAGGAGGAGAAGACAGCCTTTGGCACGCAGACCTGACAGAGCAGGAGGAGGATGATTTCCTTATTCGTTCATGGGCCTGGTGGAGGAGGAGGAGGAGCCGCCTATTGGAATGCAGGCTTGACGGAGGAGGAGGAGGAGGAGGAGGAGGAGGAGGAGGAGGAGGAGGAGGAGGAGAAGGAGCCTCCTGTTGGAACGCAGGCTTGACGGAGGAGGAGGAGGAGGAGGCGCCTATTGGCGCACAGACCTGATGGAGAAGCAGGAGGGAGGAGGAGGAGGAGGAGGAGGAACCGCCCCTTGGGGCACAGGCATGATAGCAGAGGAGTAGGAGCCACCTGTTGGCGCGCAGGCCTGGCGGAGGAGGAGGAGGAGGAGGAGGAGGAGGAGGAGGAGGAGGAGGCGCCTATTGACGCACAGGCCTGACGGAGAAGCAGGAGGAGGAGGAGGAGGAGGAGAAGATGCCCTTTGGGGCACAGGCCTGACAGAGGAGGAGGATTTGCATATTGGTTCATGGGCCTGGCGGAGGAGGAGGAGGAGGAGGAGGAGGCGGAGGAGGAGAAGACAGCCTTTGGCACGCAGGCCTGACAGAGCAGGAGGAGGATGATTTTCTTATTCGTTCATGGGCCTGGTGGAGGAGGAGGAGGAGCCGCCTATTGGAATGCAGGCCTGGTGGAGGAGGAGGAGGAGGAGGTGGAGGAGGAGGAGGTGCCTATTGGCGCACAGACCTGATGGAGAAGCAGGAGGAGGAGGAGGAGGAGGAGGAGGAGGAGGAGGAGCCGCCCTTTGGGGCACAGGCATGACAGCAGAGGAGGAGGAGCCACCTGTTGGCGCGCAGGCCTGGCGGAGGAGGAGGAGGAGGAGGAGGAGGAGGAGGAGGAGGAGGAGGAGGAGGCGCCTATATGCGCGGAGGCCTGGAGGAGGAGGAGGAGGAGGAGGAGGAGAAGGAGCCGCCTGTTGGAATGCAGGCTTGACGGAGGAGGAGGAGGAGGAGGAGGCGACTATTGGCGCACAGACCTGATGGAGAAGCAGGAGGAGGAGGAGGAGGAGGAGGAGGAGGAGGAGGAGGAGGCGCCTATTGACGCACAGGCCTGACGGAGAAGCAGGAGGAGGAGGAGGAGGAGGAGAAGATGCCCTTTGGGGCACAGGCCTGACAGAGGAGGAGGATTTGCATATCGGTTCATGGGCCTGGTGGAGGAGGAGGAGGAGGAGGAGCTGCATTTTGGCCCACTGGCCTGACGGAGGAGGAGGAGGAGCTGCCTACTGGCATGCAGGCCTGGCGGAGGAGGAGGATGAGGAACCGCCTATATGCGTGGAGGCCTGGAGGAGAAGGAGGAGGAGGAGGAGCCGCCTGTTGGAATGCAGGCTTGACGGAGGAGGAGGAGGAGGCGCCTATTGGCGCACAGGCCCTTACGGAGAAGCAGGAGGAGGAGGAGGAGGAGGAGGAGGAGGCGCCTATTGGCGCACAGGCCTGACGGAGAAGCAGGAGGAGGAGGAGGAGGAGGAGGAGGAGGAGGAGGAACCGCCCCTTGGGGCACAGGCATGACAGCAGAGGAGGAGGAGCCACCTGTTGGCGCGCAGGCCTGGCGGAGGAGGAGGAGGAGGAGGAGGAACCACCTATATGCGCACAGGCCTGGAGGAGGAAGAGGAGCCGCCTATTGGAATGCAGGCCTGACAGATGAGGAGGAGGAGGAGGAGGAGGAGGAGGCTCCTATAGACGCACAGGCCTGACGGAGAAGCAGGAGGAGGAGGAGGAGGAGGAGGCACCTATTGGCGCACAGGCCTGACGGAGAAGCAGGCGGAGGAGGAGGAGGAGGAGGAGGAGGAGGAGAGGCCCTTTGGGGCACAGGCATGACAGCAGAGGAGGAGGAGCCACCTGTTGGCGCGCAGGCCTGGCGGAGGAGGAGGAGGAGGAGGAGGAACCACCTATATGTGCACAGGCCTGGAGGAGGAAGAGGAGCCGCCTATTGGAATGCATGCCTGACAGAGGAGGAGGAGGAGGAGGAGGAGGAGGAGGAGGAGGAGGAACCGCCTATATGCGCGGAGGCCTGGAGGAGGAGGAGGAGGAGGAGGAGAAGGAGCCTCCTGTTGGAATGCAGGCTTGACGGAGGAGGAGGAGGAGGAGGCGACTATTGGCGCACAGACCTGATGGAGAAGCAGGAGGAGGAGGAGGAGGAGGAGGAGGAGGAGGAGGAGGAGAAGACGGCCTTTGGGGCACAGGCCTGACAGAGGAGGAGGATTTGCATATTGGTTCATGGGCCTGGTGGAGGAGGAGGAGGAGGAGGAGCTGCATTTTGGCCCACTGGCCTGACGGAGGAGGAGGAGGAGCTGCCTACTGGCATGCAGGCCTGGCGGAGGAGGAGATGGAGGAACCGCCTATGTGCGTGGAGGCCTGGAGGAGAAGGAGGAGGAGGAGGAGCCGCCTGTTGGAATGCAGGCTTGACGGAGGAGGAGGAGGAGGAGGCGTCTATTGGCGCACAGGCCTGACGGAGAAGCAGGAGGAGGAGGAGGAGGAGGAGGAGGCGCCTATTGGCGCACAGGCCTGACAGAGAAGCAGGAGGAGGAGGAGGAGAAGGAGAAGATGCCCTTTGGGGCACAGGCCTGACAGAGGAGGAGGATTTGCATATTGGTTCATGGGCCTGGCGGAGGAGGAGGAGGAGGAGGAGGAGGAGGCGGAGGAGGAGAAGACAGCCTTTGACACGCAGGCCTGACAGAGCAGGAGGAGGAGGATTTCCTTATTCGTTCATGGGCCTGGTGGAGGAGGAGGAGGAGTCGCCTATTGGCGCACAGGCCTGACGGAGAAGCAGGAGGAGGAGGAGGAGAAGGAGAAGATGCCCTTTGGGGCACAGGCCTGACAGAGGAGGAGGATTTGCATATTGGTTCATGGGCCTGGCGGAGGAGGAGGAGGAGGCGGAGGAGGAGAAGACAGCCTTTGGCACGCAGGCCTGACAGAGCAGGAGGAGGATGATTTCCTTATTCGTTCATGGGCCTGGTGGAGGAGGAGGAGGAGCCGCCTATTGGAATGCAGGCTTGACGGAGGAGGAGGAGGAGGAGGAGGAGGAGGAGGAGGAGGAGGAGGAGAAGGAGCCTCCTGTTGGAATGCAGGCTTGACGGAGGAGGAGGAGGAGGAGGCACCTATTGGCGCACAGACCTGATGGAGAAGCAGGAGGAGGAGGAGGAGGAGGAGGAGGAACCGCCCCTTGGGGCACAGGCATGATAGCAGAGGAGTAGGAGCCACCTGTTGGCGCGCAGGCCTGGCGGAGGAGGAGGAGGAGGAGGAGGAGGAGGAGGAGGAGGAGGAGGCGCCTATTGACGCACAGGCCTGACGGAGAAGCAGGAGGAGGAGGAGGAGGAGGAGAAGATGCCCTTTGGGGCACAGGCCTGACAGAGGAGGAGGATTTGCATATTGGTTCATGGGCCTGGCGGAGGAGGAGGAGGAGGAGGAGGAGGCGGAGGAGGAGAAGACAGCCTTTGGCACGCAGGCCTGACAGAGCAGGAGGAGGATGATTTTCTTATTCGTTCATGGGCCTGGTGGAGGAGGAGGAGGAGCCGCCTATTGGAATGCAGGCCTGGTGGAGGAGGAGGAGGAGGAGGTGGAGGAGGAGGAGGTGCCTATTGGCGCACAGACCTGATGGAGAAGCAGGAGGAGGAGGAGGAGGAGGAGGAGGAGGAGGAGGAGCCGCCCTTTGGGGCACAGGCATGACAGCAGAGGAGGAGGAGCCACCTGTTGGCGCGCAGGCCTGGCGGAGGAGGAGGAGGAGGAGGAGGAGGAGGAGGAGGAGGAGGCGCCTATATGCGCGGAGGCCTGGAGGAGGAGGAGGAGGAGGAGGAGGAGAAGGAGCCGCCTGTTGGAATGCAGGCTTGACGGAGGAGGAGGAGGAGGAGGAGGCGACTATTGGCGCACAGACCTGATGGAGAAGCAGGAGGAGGAGGAGGAGGAGGAGGAGGAGGAGGAGGCGCCTATTGGTGCACAGGCCTGACGGAGAAGCAGGAGGAGGAGGAGGAGGAGGAGAAGATGCCCTTTGGGGCACAGGCCTGACAGAGGAGGAGGATTTGCATATCGGTTCATGGGCCTGGTGGAGGAGGAGGAGGAGGAGGAGCTGCATTTTGGCCCACTGGCCTGACGGAGGAGGAGGAGGAGCTGCCTACTGGCATGCAGGCCTGGCGGAGGAGGAGGATGAGGAACCGCCTATATGCGTGGAGGCCTGGAGGAGAAGGAGGAGGAGGAGGAGCCGCCTGTTGGAATGCAGGCTTGACGGAGGAGGAGGAGGAGGCGCCTATTGGCGCACAGGCCTTACGGAGAAGCAGGAGGAGGAGGAGGAGGAGGAGGAGGCGCCTATTGGTGCACAGGCCTGACGGAGAAGCAGGAGGAGGAGGAGGAGGAGGAGGAGGAGGAGGAGGCGCCTATTGGCGCACAGACCTGATGGAGAAGCAGGAGGAGGAGGAGGAGGAGGAGGAGAAGGAGGAGCCGCCCTTTGGGGCACAGGCATGACAGCAGAGGAGGAGGAGCCACCTGTTGGCGCGCAGGCCTGGCGGAGGAGGAGGAGGAGGAGGAGGAACCACCTATATGCGCACAGGCCTGGAGGAGGAAGAGGAGCCGCCTATTGGAATGCAGGCCTGACAGAGGAGCAGGAGGAGGAGGAGGAGGAGGCGCCTATTGGCGCACAGGCCTGACGGAGAAGCAGGAGGAGGAGGAGGAGAAGGAGAAGATGCCCTTTGGGGCACAGGCCTGACAGAGGAGGAGGATTTGCATATTGGTTCATGGGCCTGGCGGAGGAGGAGGAGGAGGCGGAGGAGGAGAAGACAGCCTTTGGCACGCAGGCCTGACAGAGCAGGAGGAGGATGATTTCCTTATTCGTTCATGGGCCTGGTGGAGGAGGAGGAGGAGCCGCCTATTGGAATGCAGGCCTGGTGGAGGAGGAGGAGGAGGAGGAGGAGGAGGAGGAGGAGGAGGAGGAGGAGGAGGAGGCGCCTATTGGCGCACAGACCTGATGGAGAAGCAGGAGGAGGAGGAGGAGGAGGAGGAGGAGGAGGAGGAGGAGCAGCCCTTTGGGGCACAGGCATGACAGCGGAGTAGGAGGAGCCACCTATTGGCGTGAGGGCCTGGCGGAGGAGGAGGAGGAGGAGGAGGAGGAACCGCCTATATGCGCGGAGGCCTGGAGGAGGAGGAGGAGGAGGAGAAGGAGCCGCCTGTTGGAATGCAGGCTTGACGGAGGAGGAGGAGGAGGAGGCACCTATTGGTGCACAGACCTGATGGAGAAGCAGGAGGAGGAGGAGGAGGAGGAGGAGGAGAAGACGGCCTTTGGGGCACAGGCCTGAGAGAGGAGGAGGATTTGCATATTGGTTCATGGGCCTGGTGGAGGAGGAGGAGGAGGAGGAGGAGGAGCCGCCTGTTGGAATGCAGGCTTGACGGAGGAGGAGGAGGAGGCGCCTATTGGCGCACAGGCCTTACGGAGAAGCAGGAGGAGGAGGAGGAGGAGAGGCGCCTATTGGTGCACAGGCCTGACGGAGAAGCAGGAGGAGGAGGAGGAGGAGGAGGAGGCGCCTATTGGCGCACAGGCCTTACGGAGAAGCAGGAGGAGGAGGAGGAGGAGGAGGCGCCTATTGGCGCACAGACCTGATGGAGAAGCAGGAGGAGGAGGAGGAGGAGGAGGAGGAGCCACCCTTTGGGGCACAGGCATCACAGCAGAGGAGTAGGAGCCACCTGTTGGCGCGCAGGCCTGGCGGAGGAGGAGGAGGAGGAGGAGGCGCCTATTGACGCACAGGCCTTACAGAGAAGCAGGAGGAGGAGGAGGAGAAGGAGAAGATGCCCTTTGGGCACAGGCATGACAGCAGAGGAGGAGGAGCCACCTGTTGGCGTGCAGGCCTGGCGGAGGAGGAGGAGGAGGAGGAACCACCTATATGCGCACAGGCCTGGAGGAGGAAGAGGAGCCGCCTATTGGAATGCAGGCCTGACAGAGGAGGAGGAGGAGGAGGAGGAGGAGGCGCCTATTGGCGCACAGGCCTGACGGAGAAGCAGGAGGAGGAGGAGGAGAAGGAGAAGATGCCCTTTGGGGCACAGGCCTGACAGAGGAGGAGGATTTGCATATTGGTTCATGGGCCTGGCGGAGGAGGAGGAGGAGGAGGAGGAGGAGGCGAAGGAGGAGAAGACAGCCTTTGACAAGCAGGCCTGACAGAGCAGGAGGAGGAGGATTTCCTTATTCGTTCATGGGCCTGGTGGAGGAGGAGGAGGAGTCGCCTATTGGAATGCAGGCCTGGTGGAGGAGGAGGAGGAGGAGGAGGAGGAGGAGGAGGAGGAGGAGGAGGAGGAGGAGGAGGAGGAGGAGGAGGAGGAGGAGGAGGAGGAGGCGCCTATTGGCGCACAGACCTGATGGAGAAGCAGGAGGAGGAGGAGGAGGAGGAGGAGGAGGAGAAGGAGCCGCCTGTTGGAATGCAGGCTTGACGGAGGAGGAGGAGGAGGAGGAGGCGACTATTGGCGCACAGACCTGATGGAGAAGCAGGAGGAGGAGGAGGAGGAGGAGGAGGAGGAGGAGAAGACGGCCTTTGGGGCACAGGCCTGACAGAGGAGGAGGATTTGCATATCGGTTCATGGGCCTGGTGGAGGAGGAGGAGGAGGAGGAGCTGCATTTTGGCCCACTGGCCTGACGGAGGAGGAGGAGGAGCTGCCTACTGGCATGCAGGCCTGGCGGAGGAGGAGGAGGAGGAACCGCCTATATGCGCGGAGGCTTGGAGGAGGAGGAGGAGGAGGAGGAGCCGCCTGTTGGAATGCAGGCTTGACGGAGGAGGAGGAGGAGGCGCCTATTGGCGCACAGGCCTTACGGAGAAGCAGGAGGAGGAGGAGGAGGAGGAGGAGGAGGCGCCTATTGGCGCACAGGCCTTACGGAGAAGCAGGAGGAGGAGGAGGAGGAGGAGGAGGAGGAGGTGCCTATTGGCGCACAGACCTGATGGAGAAGCAGGAGGAGGAGGAGGAGGAGGAGGAGGAGGAGGAGGAGCCGCCCTTTGGGGCACAGGCATGACAGCAGAGGAGGAGGAGCCACCTGTTGGCGCGCAGGCCTGGCGGAGGAGGAGGAGGAGAAGGAGGAACCACCTATATGCGCACAGGCCTGGAGGAGGAAGAGGAGCCGCCTATTGGAATGCAGGCCTGACAGAGGAGGAGGAGGAGGAGGAGGAGGAGGCGCCTATTGGCGCACAGGCCTGACGGAGAAGCAGGAGGAGGAGGAGGAGAAGGAGAAGATGCCCTTTGGGGCACAGGCCTGACAGAGGAGGAGGATTTGCATATTGGTTCATGGGCCTGGCGGAGGAGGAGGAGGAGTAGGAGGAAGAGGCAGAGGAGGAGAAGACAGCCTTTGACACGCAGGCCTGACAGAGCAGGAGGAGGATGATTTCCTTATTCGTTCATGGGCCTGGTTGAGGAGGAGGAAGAGCCGCCTATTGGAATGCAGGCCTGGTGGAGGAGGAGGAGGAGGAGGAGGAGGAGGAGGAGGAGGAGGAGGAGGAGGAGGAGGCGCCTATTGACGCACAGGCCTTACAGAGAAGCAGGAGGAGGAGGAGGAGGAGGAGGAGGAGGAGGAGGCGCCTATTGGCGCACAGACCTGATGGAGAAGCAGGAGGAGGAGGAGGAGGAGGAGGAGGAGGAGGAGGAGGAGGAGCCGCCCTTTGGGGCACAGGCATGATAGCAGAGGAGTAGGAGCCACCTGTTGGCGCACAGGCCTGGCGGAGGAGGAGGAGGAGGAGGAGGAGGAGGAGGAGGAGGAGGAGGAGGAGGAGGAGGAGGAGGCGCCTATTGACGCACAGGCCTTACAGAGAAGCAGGAGGAGGAGGAGGAGGAGGAGGAGAAGGAGGAGCCGCCCTTTGGGGCACAGGCATGACAGCAGAGGAGGAGGAGCCACCTGCTGGCGCGCAGGCCTGGCGGAGGAGGAGGAGGAGGAGGAGGAACCACCTATATGCGCACAGGCCTGGAGGAGGAAGAGGAGCCGCCTATTGGAATGCAGGCCTGACAGAGGAGGAGGAGGAGGAGGAGGAGGAGGAGGAGGAGGCGTCTATTGGCGCACAGGCCTGATGGAGAAGCAGGAGGAGGAGGAGGAGGAGGAGGAGGAGGAGCAGCAGCAGCAGCCCTTTGGGGCACAGGCATGACAGCGGAGTAGGAGGAGCCACCTATTGGCGTGAGGGCCTGGCGGAGGAGGAGGAGGAGGAGGAGGAGGAACCGCCTATATGCGCGGAGGCCTGGAGGAGGAGGAGGAGGAGGAGAAGGAGCCGCCTGTTGGAATGCAGGCTTGACGGAGGAGGAGGAGGAGGAGGAGGCACCTATTGGCGCACAGACCTGATGGAGAAGCAGGAGGAGGAGGAGGAGGAGGAGGAGGAGGAGACGGCCTTTGGGGCACAGGCCTGACAGAGGAGGAGGATTTGCATATTGGTTCATGGGCCTGGTGGAGGAGGAGGAGGAGGAGGAGGAGCCGCCTGTTGGAATGCAGGCTTGACGGAGGAGGAGGAGGAGGCGCCTATTGGCGCACAGGCCTTACGGAGAAGCAGGAGGAGGAGGAGAAGGAGGAGGAGGAGGCGCGTATTGACGCACAAGCCTTACAGAGAAGCAGGAGGAGGAGGAGTAGGAGGAGGAGGAGGCGCCTATTGGCGCACAGACCTGATGGAGAAGCAGGAGGAGGAGGAGGAGGAGGAGGAGAAGGAGGAGCCGCCCTTTGGGGCACAGGCATGACAGCAGAGGAGGAGGAGCCACCTGTTGGCGCGCAGGCCTGGCGGAGGAGGAGGAGGAGGAGGAGGAACCACCTATATGCGCACAGGCCTGGAGGAGGAAGAGGAGCCGCCTATTGGAATGCAGGCCTGACAGAGGAGGAGGAGGAGGAGGAGGAGGAGGCGCCTATTGGCGCACAGGCCTGACGGAGAAGCAGGAGGAGGAGGAGGAGAAGGAGAAGATGCCCTTTGGGGCACAGGCCTGACAGAGGAGGAGGATTTGCATATTGGTTCATGGGCCTGGCGGAGGAGGAGGAGGAGGCGGAGGAGGAGAAGACAGCCTTTGGCACGCAGGCCTGACAGAGCAGGAGGAGGATGATTTCCTTATTCGTTCATGGGCCTGGTGGAGGAGGAGGAGGAGCCGCCTATTGGAATGCAGGCCTGGTGGAGGAGGAGGAGGAGGAGGAGGAGGAGGAGGAGGAGGAGGAGGAGGAGGAGGAGGAGGAGGAGGAGGCGCCTATTGGCGCACAGACCTGATGGAGAAGCAGGAGGAGGAGGAGGAGGAGGAGGAGGAGGAGGAGAAGGAGCCGCCTGTTGGAATGCAGGCTTGACGGAGGAGGAGGAGGAGGAGGAGGCGACTATTGGCGCACAGACCTGATGGAGAAGCAGGAGGAGGAGGAGGAGGAGGAGGAGGAGGAGGAGAAGACGGCCTTTGGGGCACAGGCCTGACAGAGGAGGAGGATTTGCATATCGGTTCATGGGCCTGGTGGAGGAGGAGGAGGAGGAGGAGCTGCATTTTGGCCCACTGGCCTGACGGAGGAGGAGGAGGAGCTGCCTACTGGCATGCAGGCCTGGCGGAGGAGGAGGAACCGCCTATATGCGCGGAGGCTTGGAGGAGGAGGAGGAGGAGGAGGAGCCGCCTGTTGGAATGCAGGCTTGACGGAGGAGGAGGAGGAGGCGCCTATTGGCGCACAGGCCTTACGGAGAAGCAGGAGGAGGAGGAGGAGGAGGAGGAGGAGGCGCCTATTGGCGCACAGGCCTTACGGAGAAGCAGGAGGAGGAGAGGAGGAGGAGGAGGAGGAGGAGGTGCCTATTGGCGCACAGACCTGATGGAGAAGCAGGAGGAGGAGGAGGAGGAGGAGGAGGAGGAGGAGGAGCCGCCCTTTGGGGCACAGGCATGACAGCAGTGGAGGAGGAGCCACCTGTTGGCGCGCAGGCCTGGCGGAGGAGGAGGAGGAGGAGGAGGAACCACCTATATGCGCACAGGCCTGGAGGAGGAAGAGGAGCCGCCTATTGGAATGCAGGCCTGACAGAGGAGGAGGAGGAGGAGGAGGAGGAGGCGCCTATTGGCGCACAGGCCTGACGGAGAAGCAGGAGGAGGAGGAGGAGAAGGAGAAGATGCCCTTTGGGGCACAGGCCTGACAGAGGAGGAGGATTTGCATATTGGTTCATGGGCCTGGCGGAGGAGGAGGAGGAGTAGGAGGAAGAGGCAGAGGAGGAGAAGACAGCCTTTGACACGCAGGCCTGACAGAGCAGGAGGAGGATGATTTCCTTATTCGTTCATGGGCCTGGTTGAGGAGGAGGAAGAGCCGCCTATTGGAATGCAGGCCTGGTGGAGGAGGAGGAGGAGGAGGAGGAGGAGGAGGAGGAGGAGGAGGAGGAGGAGGCGCCTATTGACGCGCAGGCCTTACAGAGAAGCAGGAGGAGGAGGAGGAGGAGGAGGAGGAGGAGGAGGCGCCTATTGGCGCACAGACCTGATGGAGAAGCAGGAGGAGGAGGAGGAGGAGGAGGAGGAGGAGGAGGAGGAGGAGCCGCCCTTTGGGGCACAGGCATGATAGCAGAGGAGTAGGAGCCACCTGTTGGCGCACAGGCCTGGCGGAGGAGGAGGAGGAGGAGGAGGAGGAGGAGGAGGAGGAGGAGGCGCCTATTGACGCACAGGCCTTACAGAGAAGCAGGAGGAGGAGGAGGAGGAGGAGGAGAAGGAGGAGCCGCCCTTTGGGGCACAGGCATGACAGCAGAGGAGGAGGAGCCACCTGTTGGCGCGCAGGCCTGGCGGAGGAGGAGGAGGAGGAGGAGGAACCACCTATATGCGCACAGGCCTGGAGGAGGAAGAGGAGCCGCCTATTGGAATGCAGGCCTGACAGAGGAGGAGGAGGAGGAGGAGGAGGAGGAGGAGGAGGCGTCTATTGGCGCACAGGCCTGATGGAGAAGCAGGAGGAGGAGGAGGAGGAGGAGGAGGAGGAGCAGCAGCAGCAGCCATTTGGGGCACAGGCATGACAGCGGAGTAGGAGGAGCCACCTATTGGCATGAGGGCCTGGCGGAGGAGGAGGAGGAGGAGGAGGAGGAGGAGGAGGAGGCGTCTATTGGCGCACAGGCCTGATGGAGAAGCAGGAGGAGGAGGAGGAGGAGGAGGAGGAGCAGCAGCAGCAGCAGCCCTTTGGGGCACAGGCATGACAGCGGAGTAGGAGGAGCCACCTATTGGCGTGAGGGCCTGGCGGAGGAGGAGGAGGAGGAGGAGGAGGAGGAACCGCCTATATGCGCGGAGGCCTGGAGGAGGAGGAGGAGGAGGAGAAGGAGCCGCCTGTTGGAATGCAGGCTTGACGGAGGAGGAGGAGGAGGAGGAGGCACCTATTGGCGCACAGACCTGATGGAGAAGCAGGAGGAGGAGGAGGAGGAGGAGGAGGAGGAGACGGCCTTTGGGGCACAGGCCTGACAGAGGAGGAGGATTTGCATATTGGTTCATGGGCCTGGTGGAGGAGGAGGAGGAGGAGGAGGAGCCGCCTGTTGGAATGCAGGCTTGACGGAGGAGGAGGAGGAGGCGCCTATTGGCGCACAGGCCTTACGGAGAAGCAGGAGGAGGAGGAGAAGGAGGAGGAGGAGGCGCGTATTGACGCACAAGCCTTACAGAGAAGCAGGAGGAGGAGGAGTAGGAGGAGGAGGAGGCGCCTATTGGCGCACAGACCTGATGGAGAAGCAGGAGGAGGAGGAGGAGGAGGAGGAGAAGGAGGAGCCGCCCTTTGGGGCACAGGCATGACAGCAGAGGAGGAGGAGCCACCTGTTGGCGCGCAGGCCTGGCGGAGGAGGAGGAGGAGGAGGAGGAACCACCTATATGCGCACAGGCCTGGAGGAGGAAGAGGAGCCGCCTATTGGAATTCAGGCCTGACAGAGGAGGAGGAGGAGGAGGAGGAGGAGGCGCCTATTGGCGCACAGGCCTGACGGAGAAGCAGGAGGAGGAGGAGGAGAAGGAGAAGATGCCCTTTGGGGCACAGGCCTGACAGAGGAGGAGGATTTGCATATTGGTTCATGGGCCTGGCGGAGGAGGAGGAGGAGGCGGAGGAGGAGAAGACAGCCTTTGGCACGCAGGCCTGACAGAGCAGGAGGAGGATGATTTCCTTATTCGTTCATGGGCCTGGTGGAGGAGGAGGAGGAGCCGCCTATTGGAATGCAGGCCTGGTGGAGGAGGAGGAGGAGGAGGAGGAGGAGGAGGAGGAGGAGGAGGCGCCTATTGGCGCACAGACCTGATGGAGAAGCAGGAGGAGGAGGAGGAGGAGGAGGAGCCGCCCTTTGGGGCACAGGCATGACAGCAGAGGAGGAGGAGCCACCTGTTGGCACGCAGGCCTGGCCTGGAGGAGGAGGAGGAGGAGGAACCACCTATATGCGCACAGGCCTGGAGGAGGAAGAGGAGCCGCCTATTGGAATGCAGGCCTGACAGAGGAGGAGGAGGAGGAGGAGGAGGAGGCGCCTATTGGCGCACAGGCCTGACAGAGAAGCAGGAGGAGGAGGAGGAGGAGGAGGAGGGGCCTATTGACGCACAGGCCTTACGGAGAAGCAGGAGGAGGAGGAGGAGGAGGAGGAGGAGGAGGCGACTATTGGCGCACAGACCTGATGGAGAAGCAGGAGGAGGAGGAGGAGGAGGAGGAGGAGGAGGCGCCTATTGGCGCACAGACCTGATGGAGAAGCAGGAGGAGGAGGAGGAGGAGGAAGAGGAGAAGGAGGAGCCGCCCTTTGGGGCACAGGCATGACAGCAGAGGAGGAGGAGACAAAGAGAAGGCGAAAGAGAAGGCGAAAGAGAAGGAGAAGGCGAAGGCAAAAGCAAAGGAGAAGGAGAAGAAGAGAGAGAGAAAGAGAAGGAGGAAGAGAAAGGGAAAGGGAAGGAGAAGGAGAAGGAGAAGAAATGGAGAGCACATAAAGGGAGGAGAAAAGAAAAAGAAAAGACATGGAGAGAAAACCAAGAGAAAGAAAAGAAATGGCGTAAAAAGAAATAGAGAGAAAAGAAAGGGAAAGAAAAGGAAGGGGTAGGGCAAGAAAGTGAAGAGGAAAAAGAGGGGAGAAAAAAGATGTAGAAAGGAAGGGGGAGAGAAAAGTGAGGGCAAAAAAGGGGGAGAAAAGGGAGGAGAAGAAGAAAAGGGAGCAAAGAAGATGGAGCTAAGAGAAGAGGAGAAAGAGGAGGGAGAAAAGGAAGAGGGAGAAAAAAGGAAGAGGGAGAAAAAAGGGGGGGAGAAAGAAAGGGGAGCAAAAGGGTGAAAAAAGCGGCCAAATGAAGGGGTGCTAGAAAAGGGGAGGAAAGGGAGAGGGAGAAAAGGGAGGAAGAAGAAAGGGGGAGAAAAAGAGTGAGAAAAGGGAGAAGAAAAGGAGGGGAAGGGGAAATAAGCAAGAGAGAAGCAAAGGGGGACTAAAAAAGGAGGGTGGAAATGGGAGAGAAAGGGGAACAAAGAGAGGAGGAAGAAAGGGGAGAAAAAAGGAGGGAGATAAGAAAGCGAGGGAAAAAATGGAGAGAGAAGAAGAAGGGAGAAGAAGGGGGAGGTAAGAAAGCGTGAGAAAAGAGGTGTCAGGAAAAAAGGGGGAGAAAAGAGTGAAGAGAAATGGGGAGAAAAAGCAAAGGGAGAAGAAAGGAGGAGAAAAAAGGGGGAAGAAAAATGGGGAGGAAAAGAGGGGAGAGCAAAAAGGGGGAGAAAGCCTGAGGAGGAAAAAGAGGGAGAGAAAAGGGAAGAGGAGAGGGGAGAGGAAAAAGGAGGAGGGGCAAGGGGGCAAGAAGCGGAGGGGAAAGGCCAAAGGGAGAAGAAAGGGGGAGAAAGAAGGGGGAAGAAAAAGGGGAAGGAAAGAAGGGAAAGGAATAGAAAAAAGGGGGAGAGAAACGGGAGAAATCAAAGGGGTAGAAAAGGAAGGCAGAGCAAAGACGGGGAGAAAAAGGGGGTGGAAAGGAGGAGCTAAGAAAAGAGGGAAGAAAAAAGGGGAAGGAAAAGGGGGAGAGAAAAAGGGGGAGAGAAATGGGAGGGAAAGGGGAGAGAAAAGGGGGAAGAAAGAAGGGGGGAGAAAAGAAAGCAGGAGAAAAAGAGGGGGAGAGAGAAAGGAGGAGGAAAGGGTGAGAGAAAAAGGGGGAGCAAAAAAGAGGGGGACCAAAAGCAGGGGAGAAAAGGGGGGAGAAAAAAGGTGGGGAAAAATGGAGAGAAAAGAAAGGAGGGGAGAAAAAGAAGGGAGATAAAAGGTGGAGAAAAAAGGGAGGGAGGGAGGGAGGAGGGGGAGAGGAAAAGGCGGAGAAGAAAGGGTGAGAAAAGCGGGGAGAGAAAAAGGGGGAAGAAAAAGGGGGAGAAAAAAGGGAGAAAATAAGCGAAGGCAGAAGAAAAATGGGAGACAAAGGGGAGGAAAATGGTGGGAAAGGGGGAGAAAAGAAAAGAGGGAAGAAAAGAGGGGAAGATGAAAGGGGAGGAAAAAGGGGGAGATAAGAAAGCAAGAGAACAAAGGGGGAGAGAAAAAAGAGGTAGAAAAAATGGAGAAAAGAATGGAGAAAAAGGGGGAGAGCAATTGAGAAAGAAGGGGGACAAGAAAAAGGGGGAGGAAGGGGGAGAAAAGGGAGAAGAAAAGGGGGAGAAAGAAGAAAGGGAGAAAAAAGGGAAGAAAGAAGGGGGAAGAAAGAAGGGGAAAAGGGGGGGAGGAAGAGAAAAGGGGGAGAAAAGAAAGGCAGAGAAAAGGTGGGGGGAAAAGGGGGGCTGGAAAGGGAGAGATGAGAAAAGAGGGAAGAGAAAAGGGGAAGAGAAGGGAGGACAGGAATGGGAGGAAAAAAGGGGGAGAAAAGGTGGAGAGGAAAGGGGGCAGGAAAGCAGGGGGAACAAAAAGGGAGGAGAAAAAGGTGAGGAAAAATGGGGAGAACATCAAAGAAGGGAGAAAAAAAGGGAGCTAAAAGGGGGAGAAAAAAGGGGGGAAGGGGGAGAAAAGAGGGAAGAAAAAGGGAAGAAAAAGTGGGAAGAAGAGAAGGGGGACAAAGATGGGAGAAAAAAGGGGGAAGATAAAAGGGGGGGAAGGGAGAAAAGGGGTGAGGAAAAAAAGGAGGAGAAGGGAAGGGAAAAAAGGGGAAGAAAATATGGGGAGAAGAACTGGGGAGAAAAGCAGGGGAGAAAAGAAACAGGAAGATGAGCAAGGCGGATAAGGGGGGAGATTAGCAATGAGGAGATAAGGAAGCAGGGAGAAAAGGAGGGGAAGAGAAGGAGGGGAAGCAAAGGAAGGGGAAGAAAAGCGGGGGAAGAAAAGAAGGGCAAAAGAAGAAAGGGAAAAAAAGGACAGGGAAAAGGGAAAGGAAAGAGGAAAAAAAGAAGGACAAAAGGAAAGACAAAAGGGACGAAGGAAAGGAAAGGAAAAAGGAGATGGTAAAAAGGAAGGAAAAAAAGGAAAGAACAAAAAGGAAAGGAACCCCTCCCCCCCCAACCCCGCCTTTGGCGGCATCCTCATCCCCTTGTAACAGCGGGAACCCTGCCGGGACGGGCAGTGTGCTTCTACCTGTGGGAACTTGTCTGTGGTTAGCACTGACTTCCCCGTTGAGGGCCCCGGGGAGCCTCGGACCAGGAGCAGGGGGACTTTGGATTTACGCCCGTGTAACTTCACTGCAATAAAGCCCTTTTCTGCAGGACGATTTGACGGCTCCTTGTCTCTCCCTGCAACACTCGGGCGCCAAATGTCCACCACCGACTTTGGGATGGTTCTGCAGATGCGGCGGGGCTGTTTGCATGCCCTGGCGTGCACACCGCTGTAGCAGCAGGGCAAGGCACTGAGCAGCGGTAGCACTGCTGCTGCTGCTGCTGTTGTGGGAGAGGGCAAGGGAGATTTGGGGAAGCAATGCCTCTGTGCCAGGGAGTCAAGGGCCACCGCCGAGAGCAGCAGTCCCCAGGGAGGGGCAGAGAGAAGCTGCCGAGAGGTGATGCTGTTTTAGGCAAACACGACCACTCCAATTGGTTTGCATAAAATCCAATTTAATGGAATAATTGAGCAAGTTACAAGTAAGCAAAACAGCGCTGGGTGGCCGGGGAGTCTCCTGCTCCACCAACGGTGCGCGCAGTCCCCCCCTCACAGTCTCCTTATATGCGATTCCAGTTCTGGGTATATGTAGCACTTCCTGTAACTTCTGCGGTTGCGCCGGCTGTTGCTAGGGGGTCTTCTTCAGCCCTCTGGTGGTCGTGGGGATGAAGGCTGGAGTCTTCCTCTGCATTGTGAGTGGTGACCCTCAGGTCACGCATATATTTTACGACTTCCGTGGTCATGCTATATTTCACAGTTGTGTGACATTGCCATCGCCATATTAGGCTATCTAAACTAACATTGCCGCTTCGCTAGCTCAACTCAATTATCTCAGGCGGGGTACATGCCCCCACCACAGGACGTAGGATGTTCCCACAGATGTTCCCAAGGCTGTTTCTCACTTTGGTGTAACAAATTAGCACATATCACAATCCAGGATGTTCCCAAGGCTGTTTCTCACTTTGATGTAACAAATTAGCACATATCACAATGCTGCTCCAGAAGGGGCGTGCGAGAGAAGGAGGCCACGGGCACGGCAGGGCTGCTGCTTCCCGGGTGCGGCTGTTGCCCGGACACCGAGGAAAGGGGCAGGAGAGCACCTGGCCTGGCAGGAGGCACGAGCGGCAGAAGCCGCATGCTGGCAGGCTGCAGCTAGGGAAGGTGCCCCCTCCGTCGGCCCCTGTCGGCAGGGGCACTCTCCTCGCAAGGCAGCCGAAGGAGAGGGGCCCGCTGCCACTTGCAAAAGGCATTGGCCATTCTCGGCTATCTGCAGCTCTTCCGTCGCGTGGCGTTCAGCTCTCCCTTGCAGAAACCAGAAGCATTTTGTCCCGCTGGCACGCATGGGCAGGAAGAGACAGCCCATGCCGTTGGTGCAGAGGAAAGACCCAGAGGCCACAGAAGCCTCCAACTGCCTCTAAGCAGAAACACAAGGATTTCTTTGGCAGGGGCTGACTCACTGCAGTATGGGACTGTGAGCAGCCTGGGGGTGCCAGGAAGAGGACGTGCCCGTTTCCTGGCCTCTAAGCAGCCCAGACAACCCAGGGAGGAGGAGCCCAGGCACTTGCCCAGAGAGGAAGGCGGTCTCTCTTTGGGCCCAAGGGGGTGGCCCAGGGCCGACGGGACAGCGATGCTCAGCAAGCTTAGCCGGCCTCCCAATACTCAGCACACATGGGCCTGAACCTTCCCACTTTCAGCTTCTGGCTAAGAAAAGAGGCCTTGGTCCTCTGGGAGCCTCTTTCCAGGCGCTTGCAGCACGCCGAAGGAAAGCAAGAGAGGGGGACCAAACCCAGAGGAGCTCTACGCATTGGTCACAAGCAAGGGCTAGGGGGAAGGAGTTGCCTAAAACTGTGGTCCAGCCCCTCTCAGCTTGCTCTTGCAAGTGCAAGAAGCACCACGATCGAACAAGACCTAAATGGAAATGCACCCCACAGGAGATGTAGCCCCTCCCTCCTCTCCAGAGAGCCTTTGTCTCCCTCCATCTCTTTCCTTAAGGACTTGCCCTGTCAGTCCACCTGTCCCTTTACACAGGTGACCTCCAGACATGCACTTGGGAGGCCTCCAAAAACTAGAAGCACACAGAAAGCAGAGGGCTTTGCTTTAGTGCGCCACGTTCTGCCTTCAGCTCGGAAAACTGCTTTACCCAGCTACCAGAGCGCCTGACCACAAGCACGGGGCCAGCCCAGCCCTCCTGGCCTCCAAGGCTAAGGCCCCTGAACCACTGTAGCTAACAGGGGAATTCTCTGGGGGCCTTTGCCAAAGCTGCCTTTGGCTCCCTAGCCACAAAGACCAAAAGCCCTTTGACCAACAGCTGCATCAATGGCAGCTGCCTTTGGGCACAGGAGCCAAGTGATGTCGGCGAGGCCCCTCTGCTCCTTGGGCTACTCCATGACGACTATTGCACCCCATGCTTCGCACATCCCATTTTCTGTTTAAGTGTCAGGAAGACACTCTAATCATACCAGCACGAGTAAAGCAGAAGAGCCAAGCACTGCCGTGGCAGACAATGCTGGAATTAAGCCTCCTGCTGGGGCAGCCTGAATGAAGCTCCTGGCGTCTGCATCCTGCGGCTGTTTTAAATCACACGATGCACTCTCTTCTTCCCAACCAAATGCACCTGCCCTGGGGAGGAAGTCACGCAGACACCGCAGGACAGACACATGATAGCAAGAGAAGGGTCCTGTACAAACCTTCTAGGGCATGTTATATTCCTTTAGGAAATGGGTGCTGTAAAGATGAGTGGGTATTTCCTCCCAGTCTGGACAGCGCAGAAACAACTGGGCGGAAAGAAGAATACCCTAGTCTCTACCCTCTCATCTAACATCTCAAAAGGAGTGATGAGAGACCTCCCTTATACCGTCTACAGAAATGACTGATCATTGCCCTCGCAAGATCAAACTGTGAGTCAAAGCAAGGGAAAAGCCTATTCTGCTTGTCCAGGATTGGCCTTCAGCAGTTAGAGGTAGTTGGAGATGTCATCTTCTGAAATGGCTTTCAAGCCCTTCCTTCCTTGCAGCATATTTGAACCACCTTAAGGGAAATAACCTGACTTACTTACTCTGTGACTTGATCTTACTCTGTGACTTGATCTTACTTCAGGAAGATTATGAGTGAAGGACCAGGGGGCAGAGAGGGAAGAAAGGGAGGGAAGATTGGGTCTTTCAGGACCCCACTACATCTGCCCAGCCACAAGAGTTCTCACTTCAAAATGATTTCTAAAAAGGGAACCAGGGCACGCAGTCAAGTGCTGCCTTAAATACTTAGGCTGAAAAATTATTAGTGAAAATCAGTTTTCTGTTCCTCTTGATGTTTGTCCCAACAAAGAAATACAATCTAAACACATTCAGAATCAGAGCAGGAAGATGGCCAGTAAAGCCTTTGCTTTTTTTTTTTTCCTCCTCCTGCCTCCCTATCTCTCCAATCAACTTAAGCATTCAGCTGCCAATTCTTTCAGGTGACAAAGTTCTTCTGAAGAACACTCCACCCACACCTGCCACTTTGGGGGCAGCATGGCTTCACCCATCCCCCTCCTACATGCGTGCAAGACAGGACAACCCAGCAAAACCACATCGACTTCACTAACAACAGCTTGCAAGCCCCTGAGCAAAAGCTGCTCCTCGAAACAACTCCTGTTTTAACAGGTCAACAGGTTAAACACATTTCTCCCCAAAAGACGCAAAGACCACATACATTACAAAGCCACTGGCTGCAGGCCCTTGCCCAAGAGGAAGTGCACAGCTTCTGCTGGCAAGCACGTGTCAGAAATCCAGACACACAACACAGCTCTGACCTGCAGAGGCCTCTGGAAGTCCCAGCCCTCGTCCTACACACCAAATATGCAGAGAGCTGCAAAACCCCAGCCCCTGCCCCAGACACTTCACACCACACCACTTCCCCACTTCTGCCATTTGGGCAAGACATCTGCAGCTGATGAGGAGCTGCACTCACCTCTGCGAGTCTCTGCTTTCCTTCACCTGCTTTGTCTCTGGACACACAATCTGCCTACATGCACAGAAAAATCCCCACAGGCACTTCCATTCAGGTGTCCTGGAATCTCCTAATGAATGGAAAAGAGAGGGAGAATTTGCCTCTCTCTTGGCTGCCTGGCCCACTTGCCCTCTCAACTGGTCCATTAAGAAGAGGACGAGATGCCTTTGGCCTTTCTCTAATGGCTTGCGCTCATTAGTACGGGTTCAGGCCTTACGAGGAGGAATTCCATTCCCCTTCCCAAGCCAAGTAATCCTCACATACACGTGACTCCAGCTGCTTAAAACAAAAAACAAACACAAAAAACCCCACTCACTCATCTCCGTATGGTAGGCCAACAGAAAGAATCAAAGGACACTGCCTGGCTGGGCAATAAAGTGTCCGAGGATAGTCACTGCAGGACAAGTAAAGGGAGAAACCCCCCAAATCTTAACTTTACATGCACAGCGACAGGCTGTGACCTAATGGTTATTGGTCAAGAAGACCCAACCACTCAAACAGAGATGGCCAGGAAAAGACATGCTCCTTGCTCTGCAGAGGTCAAAAGAAGCAGAGCAAACGGTATTAGAAAAGGAACAGAGAACCCAAGCAAGAAATTGCATTAGGCCCTTCCAAGGACTCATGGTAGGCCTTCAGCCCAAAGACTGGGTGCACCTCTGGAAGAACAAATACAGCCAAGGCCATCGGGCTACTACCTCTGCCTGACGAAGCTCCCAGGTCCGTCACAGCCTGCTGGAAGAATACTCTAAGGAGAAAAAAAAAAGTCACTATATACTGCCCTCTTCTGGTCCTGCTTCCTCGACAGCTGCTGTTCAACACTAGCCAAGAGAGTATCAGGCTGAAACAACATCTCGTTCAACCCAGTGGCCCCTCTGCTCCTGCTCTCTAAAGCTGTTGGAGTAATCATCTTCACTACCTCTGCATCAGGGGCCAAGACGTCCAAGGGTGTCAGCTGAGCTAGAGATTTGTGCTATGCCAGCTAACACACGCAGAAATGTTTGCTAACACTGAAGAGCTGCGATAATTTGGAAGCTCTTGAAGTGGGGAGAGCGGGGGCCAGCAGCAGTTACAAAGCTCTTGGAAGAACGCAATGCCTCCCATGGATAGCACGCTTCCTCTTACACTCAGGCTGCTACTAGGAAGCACTTCCTTGACATTCTTCCCTCTGCTCAAAAGCCTAGCTTTACTGATTGCTCTGTAAAGTTAGCACATTTGTGCCAGAGGCTACCATGGATTTGACAGCAAAGTTGTGGCTCTGAATATACTGGGAAGGTGGCAGAACCCCGGCATCCAAGACCCCGCACGGAGGGCACAATGCCACACGAGATCAATAACTCGGGTCCCACTCCCTCCAACTTGCAGCAAGTCAATCGCAAAGATTGACGGTCTGCATCTACTAAGAGAAAAGCAACAACATCTAATCCTGCGTTAAACAGAGAGAACCTGACAAATCCTTCTGCTGAGTCAAAGCAGAAAAGCACTGACTGAGCAGTTACTTACAGCAAAGCTTCACAAAGCTGGCTGCCTTTTGGTCCCATTGCATCAAAGCATTTCCTGGCCTTCTTTCTGACCCGTTATTAAGATACACTTGTTAAAGGAGACACAGCACAACCTTGGGCTGTACACAATAAAACCAAAATGGACTATCCTTACTTGCTGGTGCTGCTCACCCAACTCTAAAGAAAAGCCAGTTTGACTCACCACCAGTGCCCAGGGCGTTCTCAAGTGAATGGGCACTAAGATGCGGTCCTTCTTGGAAGACGTACACTCCTCCCCTCCATCTTCCTACTGCTCCGGAGCCCCCACAAATTAGTTTGCGATAGAACAAAATACCCAAAGCATGAACCACTGGCTAGCCTTCCTTCTTCTTTCTTTACACCACAAGATTCACGTAGCAATTGGTGATCTGTATAACAAAAAGAAAGCTTGAGGTGAAAAATGCAACACTGCTTTACCAAAGGAAAAGTACACCAACACTTCTCTGCTGGCCACCCTGCAGCAGGCAGCTGCCTGAGAGAACTCCAGGCGCAGCTTCTCTTCCCAGATGTTAGCGCATGGTTACCTCTTCAGAGTTTGCTAGGAACACTTGTCACCCACTCCAGTCAATCTGGACTTGAGTAGGACTAACTGCAGGAAGCAGCAGCAGACAAGAAGGACAGGTGCTTTCAGAAATACTGTGCCCTTCGAGGCTGAAAAACAGAACCTGAACACAGATACTTCGGAGATCTGCAGTGGGAGGGGGGGTCAGCAACGAATTGGGAAAAGGAAACTCACATACACCCTCAAGGGTGCTGGAGAACACCACTGTGCTGCAGCAAGTTTTACCTCATCCTTCAGCCAGCCAAGCTCCTTTAGCCTGTGGATGTGCTCACAGGTGACCCTGAGGTTGACAGCACTGCTCATCATCTCCTCTGGTTTGCCTTCCTCCAATGCAGCAAGGACCCCTCTCGCCATTCCTGCAAAAAGCACAGGTACAGGGGAAAGGGCTCAGGAGACAAAGTCCTCAGCACAACCACCTGTGCGCAGCAGTCAGCTGAAACAAGGCCTTGCAAAGCCTGTCAAGCTACAGCTTGGAAACAGCAGGAGTGCTTCGGAGCACCGGATCACTGGCTTCCTCAGTTTGCTGCTCAGTTAGCAACAGCAGCCTGGGATTTTTTTTTCCTTTCAGAGTCCTAATTTGGAAGGGCAGGGTTGTTTCAATCTGTTTTCATATCAGTGCTGACAGGTGCAAGAGAGGAAGCTGACAGAAAACATGAGCGCTAGCAAACACAAGGAAACAGCTGAGGAACGAACACAAGAACAGCAAGAGCCTCCTCTCCCACATCAGGCTGCAGCCCTCACAACACTGAGCTTTAACCTCACCGCAGCAGGCATTCTCCACACTAAGGCACCTAACACAGGACCCTGGAAGAACTTGAAGGTGGTGAGCTTAAAGGGAACGGAGCTGACAACACAAGGGCAAATGGACATCACTACACGGGAGTTCAGGCAATCAGAAGTCCACGCTGGGTGTTTGACTCGCTGCAGTAGGGCTGCTGGCATCCAAGTCTGCTTAAGGAAGGCAAAGAAACCATGGGCCTGTTAGCATAAAATACTCTGACCTGCAATAGCACCTCCTTCTTGCCTGAGGCTGGGTTCACAAAATTCAGAAACCACCCTTTTCCCTCAGATTGTAGCATTACTCTGCAGGCTTCAGTAAACCCTTGTTTTGCTAGTCCTTTCCAAGCCAGATTGGAGCAAGTAAGGACAGACTGCTCGACTAGCACACAACGACAAAAGTCTTGCTCACGCATAAAAGTGCAAGAAGGATATTTTGTACACACAACCAATCAGCCAGCCAATTCCTCCCTTTCCAAACTCCCAAGTGCCTTTTTAGGGATGGCCGCTTTCAAACTGTACACCCGTGTGCTACAGAATCCAAAGCCAAATAGAGCCAAGAAAGCCACAGCGTTGGCTGAGTTTACACAAGCGTTAAGAAGCTCAGCAAAGCCTCCTATATAGCTCTTCAGCTGAGATTGAGTTCTCATGATAATTTTCATTTCCACGGTTAAGCTTGTATTTCTCATCTCAGTCCTTATCACAGCTGAAAATCCAAGAGATGCACCACATATCTCACAACACACGGAAGAGCAGACTAAACACGTGTTGCAACCTTGTACTGGAAGTCAACTAAGCTGGTGCACTGTGCGCTTTCAAGCGTTACCCCACAGGCAAGAGGGAAAGAATGAAAACAGCATAGAGTGGAGCGCTCCGAATGGCACAGCCACAAAAGAAACGACAGCAGGAGACCTCTGTCAAAGCACCGTTTGTTGAAGAAGGCCCCCCCTCCCCCTGGGAAAAACAGCTGGCACCACAGAGCATTCTTTACTCAACAACATACTCGGAAGAGGGCAAACAGTTACAGTTGAAAACACTCAATCAGCTTTCCCTAAAAAAAGAAACAATAAAAACAATAAAAAGACCTTGCGGGAGACAGCATGGCGCCTTCCTGAAGTCAGCACAAGAGCAGCCCCTGCTCTGCCCTCCTGCACCGAGCTGGGCAATGCTGCTGCTGCCTCCGCAGGCACGTGGCTCCCTCCTGGCCAGGCCCTTCCCACCAGCACACGTCCCCAGGGCAAGGACCAGGCTGGGGCTGCGCTGCCAGCAGCAGCCTCGCGGGAGCCTGCTGCCAGCTCCCCGCTCCGAGCCCTGGCCTGTTCCCTGGAGCCCAGAGCTGGGCGCCAGCAGCTCCCTCCCCTCGCCCACCGCCAGGAAGGCTTTGTGCCAGGCAGCACCCAGCTGTCTGGGGGAGTGTGCGGGGAGGGCTTGGAGGAGCTCTGCAGCTCTCCTGGACCTGGGAGGCAGGTGGCGAGGGCCACGGTGACTCCCGGAGATGCCTTTTGCGTCCTGCTCATGCTGACGTGGCAGAAGCCCCCCAGCGCTGGGGTCATCATGCATGGGTGTCGTGCTGCTTGCTGCCCACACCTGCATTTCGGAAAGGAAAAAGGAGTGTGGTGTGGGGCCAGTCACTGCAAGTGCACGAGAATAACTAACAGGCATTTTCCAAGGCAAAGTAACTCTTCTTGTCCTGTTGGGTGCCCGAGAGATGGCTTCTTTCCTCAGCAGCATCCCTCAAAACCTGTAGCTGCGTGACGGCCTGCGCTGTGTCCCGGGCCCTGGGGCCTTGGGGCCTTGGAAGGCCTGAAGGAGCCACACGCCCCCCATGTTTCTGTCTAGAAAGGAGGCCGGCCCATGGGAAGGGTGCCAAGGAGAGCAGCCTGCAGCCGCGCGGCCCCCTGCCCACGGGGCCCCCTGCAGCCCCCAGGATCCCCCCGCGCATGGGGGCAGAGCCCGGCAGGGCCCCCGCGCGTGGGGACCGAGCCAGGCATGCCGTCACCATGGCGCGCGCGTGTCAGCAGTGAGCTCAGCGCCGCTGTTCCAGAGCCGTTGAGAGGCCGGTGGTGGGAGAGGGCCCGCAGCGAGCTCTCCGTTCCTGCCGCCATGGGCCAGCCAGAGCGGCTGTGGGCGAGGAGGAAGGCGGCGCTGCGCATCAAGAGGAAGGTGGGCGCAAGTGTCTGGGAGCGCCGCGCCGCCCTCCTGCGCAGCGCCGCGACCGTCCCGGAGCCCATGCAGGTGGAGCCCGCGGAGGAGGAGGAGGAGCCCATGGAGGTGGACCCTGCGGAGGGGCAGCCCGCCCCGCGCCCCGCGGACCTGCCCCAGGGGCCGAAGAGGAGGAGGAGGCGCTAGCGCGGCAGGAGGCCCCCGGTGGCCACCAGCCGGGGCACGGCCCCCCAGCAAGAGCAGGCTGGTGCCGCCCCCAGCCAGGGCAGCGGAGCCCAAGGCGCTGGGCTGGGAGGCCGAGGATCGCCGGGCCGCGCGGTGCCTCCGCGCCTCCCCTGGCCGCCGGGCACCAACATCTGCCCGGCAGAGGCAGGGCCGACCGCGGGGACACGTCCCTGCCAGGGCTCCCCTCTGCCTCTGCTGCGGGACGGAGACAGCGCCCGCCAACGGCTCCCACCACCCCGCCACAACTCTCCTTAGGTTATAGGGCGTAAAGTGTAATTAATATATTAGGATTATTAGGAGGATTAGCATAAAGATTAGTGTAGGTGTAGTTACTTCATTTTTAGTGGTTAGTGACAGTTAGTTTGAGAATTCTTAGGGCAGTTGGGGGGGGTTCTTAGTTCGCAGGTATTTGCTAAGTGTAGGAGAGAGTTCTTAGTTCCCCTTGCGACAGTTAGTTGTTATAGGTATCATTAGTCATAGTTATTAGTTCTAGTTGTTCAGTGTCATTAGTAGCATTAGTCATAGTTATTAGTTATAGCTATTCGGTATTATTAGTAGCATTAGCCATAGCTATTAGTTATAGTGTTTCGGTATCATTAGTAGTGTTAGTCATAGTTATTAGTTATAGTCTTTTGGTATCTTTAGTAGCATTAGTCATAGTTATTAGTTGTAGGTATTTGGTAGCATTACTAGCATTAGTTATAGGCATTAGTTATAGTTATTCTTAGTCAGACTAAGGGCATAGTTCTTCTTACTGTAGCACAGTTAATGGTCCAGTGTAGTATGAGGCTAGGTAGCTTAGAGCTGGTGACAGTAGTCTTAGTGTGTAGTTAGCTACAGTCAGTTCCAGTATTGTTAGAAGACTGGAGGGACGAACGTGGGCCAGAGCTTCCCAGAGTCTGCGCTGGCCAAAGACCGTGCAGCAGGAAGGTGGCAGCACTGCCCGCAAGGAGCATCCTGCGCACACACGCATGGGGTGCCAGGGCACCTGGCCTCAGTCACCTGGGCTACGAGTGGAGGCAAGAGTGCGTCTGTGCGCAGCTGCTTGTAGGACTAGGCCCCCCAAAGCAGACTCTTTCCCTATCCGGAAAAGCAGCTGGACTCTGGCGTCTATTGCACAGGGACGTGAGGTGAGGCAGTTTCACCAAAGACGCGTCTAACGCCAGCATTTAGGAACAGGAGAAGGTGCTGTGCCAAGTGCCTGCGGCCACAACCGTGTGGTTCCTATGTGCCTTCCTACAAAACCTGCTGAGGAGCCTTGAGGAAGCGCAAACAACAGGAACTCGACTTCATGCCTCTCCTGCCAGCTTGCATCTCCATCTTCACAAGTCAGCAGCACGGACACAAAGGACTTTTCCCCCTTCTCTGCTAGAGCACCCCCTCACAGGACTTGGATTTTGCCCATCTGCACAGCACTTCCTGAGGATTCTGCATTGCACACTCAGGATTTCCTCTTTTCTTCAAGACCTGTGGCAGTGGGGTGGGAGGTGATGAGTGGGCAGGTGTCGCAGCCCAGCAGGCAAAAGCGGGCCTCCTGGCTAGCAGAGCCGCGATCCCAGCAGGCTGTGCTGGTGCATCCCAGCAGTTGGCTGTCGCCTGGGGTGTCCACGGCCTGAGGCACCACACTGCAGGGCTGTGTGGGAATGGAGGGATGAGAAAGGAGGTGGCAGTGCAGAAACGCTGCCCTCTGGCACAGCAGTGGGAAAATGAGTGATAAAGAAGTCAGACAAGGGAGTTGTAGGGAACAATGAAACCCCATGGGAAAAAAGACATTTCAGCTGGTGATTGGTTTAAGCTGCTACCTTCAGGTGGGACAAGGGGGAGTTGTTTTGACATGCCACATGGTGTGGACCCTGCTCCGGACAGCTGGACTGACCCCAAGACCCCACGCAGTGGGAAGGGGACACCTGCACTGCGATTCCTCCATGACTGACGGGACAGCAAAGGATCGGGATCCCTAACACAGCAACTTGGTTGTGAACCCAAAGCATGTGCAGAATAATATTTTAGTGTTTGGCTATAGCAAATTGCAATTGCAATGTAGGAGTGAGCAATAAAATACATATAATGGAGAGCCGTGCTGCACCCGGAGCCCTTGCTCTGGTACGGTTCCCCTTAAGTTAGTGAACATCCCAAAGAACCCCGGGTGCGGCGCCACCTTGGCGCAACGCCACATTTGTGGTGTCTGCAGTGGGATGTTCCAACATTAAGGGATTGATACCGCTGGACTCCTAGTGTAGTGGCCGGAGTCCAATTAGACAGATGCACACCTTGCTGGTGCTGTTTGGTATACAGTGGCCCCTGGGGGCAGCCGCCCCTCCCATTGGGGAGAACACAAGGGTGCCCGGGACCATCTCTGAGGCCTATTTCTACCTCAACCCTTTAGCTATGGTCGGAGACAACAAGAGGAGCAGGAGGAAATCCCCAATTAGTGCTGCTTAAACCTTTGCATTGAGAATTACCTAATGCAGGATCGATGAAGTACCTATTGGGAAAAGCTAGCGCTAATTTTTCAAGCAGCAGCCAATCCTGCTAGTGACGCTGTAAAAGTCCTTACTGCTGCAGGATCAGCAATACAGCAAATGGTGTTGCAAAATCGGATGGCACTCGATTTCATCTGAGCTGTCAAAGGCCTTTTTTGTACCCTGATTGGTAAAGAATGTTGTACCTTTCTACCCCCAAATGACGAGGAAGTGTGCCATGATATTCAGAAAATACTTGTCGGAATAAACCCATGACATCAAAGTGACAATTGGTCCTTGTGGTTTTCGGGAATACTTGGACATGGAACTTGTTTTACAAAGTATGTTTGCTATCATCATTCTGCTCTGTGTGTGTAATAGTTGTGCTAATATGCACAATAATTTCCAGTTTCCCTAATATGCTAATATCTGTGCATGTGTATGTGTGTGTGTGTGTGCACGCGCGTGTGTGGGCATGCACGTGCGTGCTGGGGGGAATGTTTGTGCACGTGCCATGTTGTACTGCGTGTTAGGATGCGCAGGTGGGGGCACATATGGACATGATTCCCTTCTGCTGCTACAAATAGTCCTGGCACCACACATGGGGTGTTGATAATCCAGGCACACCAAGGCATCACCAGGCTCGCATTGGGCACTCCAGCTGGGAACAGCAGCACTGCTCTTTATTTGGCATTTCTAAGGGGACTTTTGCATTTGGAAAGCTCCCCATCCCCTTTCCTAACTGCCCCACTGCCGCAAAGGCCATGGCACTGACAGCACCAGCAGCAGCTCCCACACAAAGACGTCTCCACTCGGCCAGGGAGGTGCTGTCCCTTGGGGCTGGCCAAGCACTTGCCAAGGCAGCGGCTGAGCACCTGCCTTTGCGCTTGCTCATGTTGGTCCCCTGTCTTTTGCACCGCCGACGTTCTTTGTACTGCCCCCTGCCGTGCCATACCAGCAGCTTCTCCGAGTGCTAGAGAGTTAAAGAGAAAGAGGGACAGCTGGGTGAACAGGGAGAAGGCAGAGAAACAGTGCAGGCCTAACGCAGGCCAAATCTTAGGCCATCTGCTTCCAGTGAAGTTGCAAGCTCTCTCTGATGAGACACAGGCCCCTTGTGGCCAAACATCAGACAGATCCTTTTGTCAGCAGGCAGCCCTGTCATGGCCCATCTGGAACACCTCTGGTGGTGCCCAACAGCTGCCCCTTGCATTTCAGGGACATCCAGCTCAAGGCCGGGGTCAACAACGTGCTCCTGTCTCCGCAGGGCTGCCCGAGAAAGAGCCCCTTTGCCCACCTACTGCCGCCAGGGGCAGCATGGGCATTGCAGCAGGGGGAAGCACCCTCCCTCTTTGCACATATTTACCAGGGACACTGCTTCTGCTCCGCTTGCTGCTGTCTCTTCCTCTCGACAATATACTTGAATGTTTCCCAACAGGTTTTATAGGGCTCCAAGCTTTTCAGAATCTGCGCTGCTCGAGGGGAAAGGTGGCTGCAACAACAGGGCAAAACTCTCTCACCCCCTGCCTCGGCCCCTTCCTGCCTCGGCCCTGCTCCAGCCCCTGCACCCACCCACGCCCGTGTGCACCCACAGCCCCTTTCAACCTGGGGGCACTTTGGGGGCTTACCTGTGGGCTGCAGAAAGGCCCCTGGCAGGAGGCATGCCTAACCCAGCTCATTCCCGGGGCACCAGCATGCCCAGGGTCTTGTATGCAACACCAGGCCTCAGGGATTTGGTGCCAGAACACCCCGGTGGCGTCCCGAGTGCTCAACTGCCCCAGGCTGCCACTGGGGTCAGCGCACACTTACTGGGGCTGCACTGTCTCCACCTTGGCTCCTGCTTTCTTCTCCTCCACTGGCAGAGACTTTTCCTACCTTTTCCACCTCACGCTGTGCTCCTTTCTCCTGGGCTGCGCTGGAGGATGGGGAGCCCAAGTCTCTTCACGGCCAAAGTCCTGCCAAGGAGGAGACACTGTCTGCAAACCAGACGGGAAAGAGAGGAGCCCTTTCTCAGAGGCCCTCTGGCAAGGACCCTGCAGCAGCAGCACGCTCTCCACCCCAGCTCCCAGGGCAAGGTCAGCGGGGCAGCAGCCCTTCACTGCAATTCCCAGATGCCCCTCCGCTTTCCTTCTGACATCGACCATCGGAAATGGGCAGGAGGGAATTGCCATTTGCAGGGCAGCAACTCCCCATGAGTTCCTCCCTGGCTTCGGCAGGGCACACCAAGCGATCCGAACCCTTCTCGCCTCAGGTTTTCCCCACACCTTCCAACAGTGAGCGTGTGCATGTGTACAGATGGTGGTGAGGCTGAGCTGCAGACCCAAGCTCATGTGACAGCCTTGGAAAACCCATCAGTCTGTGCTCAAAAGCCTTGGAGGGGGTGTGCAAAGTAAGGAGGGAACCACTTGCACCCGAAACACTAAGTGCTGGGCAGGGAAGGGAGATCCAATTACAATTGAGTATTAGCTGGGTGGGAGTCATGGGAGTCACCCATGGGACCACGGGTGGTAATTAGTAGGGCTCCAGTTGCAAAGTGTCCCCTTGACTGAGAAGCAGCCCTCACCCCTCCGCCTGCAGACCTTCCACCCTCGGCTCCCTGATGCAGAGGATGGCTGTTGTTCTGAAGGGTGTCCAATGGTGCCACTACCTGCGCCGGCTCTGCACCCTCCCCTGCACTCCAGGCATCCCACGCGGCCTGTTCTGCCTCCGCTTGTTCATGCCGCTCTCTGTACAAGGAGCCCAGGCTCTGCCTTCGGTCCCACTGTGCACGCAGCTCGCCAGTTTCCTGGAGGGCCACAGAAACGCCACAGCACACAGCATTAGTCTCAGCTGTCGCGAGGGAAGGGCTTTCTGCAGGTCGTACCCTCACTCCTGGGCTCTCTCTTCAGCCCGCCTGTTGACAGAGTTTGCCTCCACAAAGGCTACGAGGCCTGAAGTTACGCCAGGCTCCTCACTTCATTACACACACAATTGAACGGTCTGTGAGGAGCAATGATCTCAACTAGCCAGCATCTAGAAAAGACCTGCGCGTTTTCCACAGCCTCACAATGCACCATGTCCTGCTGCTAGAGCCAGCAATGCCCCAGGGAAGTGTCCCTGTGTGATTCATGCAAATACAGGAGGGAAGAACACACTGGAAAGGGAGAGCACAACTTCTGCCTATTAAGGAGATCTGAAGGAAGGAAGGGAAATGGTCACATGAACAGCTCTTAAGGGATCTTGGCAGAACTGCTATGTGCACAACGGGGCTTTTGCACCCTTTCCAACAGCACAGGCATTACAGCAACCCATGGCATGTACCTGCAATATTCTCCTACAGCTTTCGGGAATAGCGAGTGCAGCCGTGGAGCTTGCAGCAGGAGGTGGTTGCTGCTTGCCGGCCTCCTTCGTCCTGGGGGAGCTGCCTGGACACGGTGGGAGCAGACTACAAAGAGACACCAGGAGGAGTCTGCATGAGCACAGGCGCAGGCTGTTCTTCGGCCTGTGCTCCCAAGCTCGGCCCCTGCCTCTGCAGCGCGAGGCACTTCTGCCAAACATGCAGCTCTACTGCACTCATCGTGGTCACATCAACAAAAACAGAGGTGACCCCCAGCTACAACACTCACCTAGGGACCAAGGTGGCCTCAGCAATGTGCACAGAGCCCCTGCATACGCCCCTCTTCCTGCACTCCAAGGAGAGCAGCAGCTTTTGCAACAACAGCCTCCTACAGCTACTGCTCTACCCTGCCTGCCCATTGCTTCCACTTCTGCTCCGTGCTCCATAAGGCACTGTGTTTAGCGATGGGGAAGAGATTCTTGCTGGGCAGCCAGTGTCAAAGAAAGAGCAAGGGCTTACTTAAGAAAAGCAATCCCGCCATTTCCCTAGGCCTGGCACTCTCTTGCACCTGACGCAAAGATGGCATTTCAGAGGAAAGAAGAGGCTAAAAGGAACTCCCTCCTCTGCTGTCAATGCTTCCCAGGCTTGCAGAAGAAGCAGCGGAGATGGGGCTGCTTCCCATGGCAAGCTGGCAGGTGGCCACTCTCAGGGCCGCCTTTGAAGAGCTTTGAAGAGCCTCTGCTGTGCCATGTCGCCTAGACAGGCAGGAGAACCAACACAGGGGACTGCACAACACCCCCTGAAGATTATGCTGATGCCCCCTCACTGCCCTCCCTCCTACCCTCTCGTGATCACCAAATGCCCCTCCAGGGGCTCCAGAGCTCAGCACAGCCTTTGCTGGGCTGTGTCAGGAAGCTTTCCAAGTCCCTGCCTGCGCCTCGCGAGCCCAAAGGGACATCTCTCCTGCAGCCTTACAAGGCTTCCCCTCACGCCTTTCCCCAAGGGTCTCACCTGGCACGACTCTCCTCTGCTGGGTCTTGCTGCCTCGTGCCTGCCGCTGAGCTTGGCAGCATGGGCAGAGCAAGCTGCTGCTGGCTCTGCAGGAGCTTGCCACCATGCCCCTCTGCAAGTAGGAAAGGAGGGGGCTCTTCAGAGCAGCCTCTTGCGCAGTGCCTTTGCAGCTGGCTGAAAGTCACCAGGCATGAAGGATGGGGAGAGGGGGCACAACCTGCTCAGGAGGCAGCTCTTCCCTTACCACCGCTGCTTCTGGTGCTCCGCAGCTCTTCTAGGGCCTTGATCTCCCAGCGGCACCATCTGGGGGCAGCCTTGCCCTTTGCTTTGCCTTCCACCGTGAGCTGAAACCTGCAAAACAAATCACCACACCACTTGGAGGAAAGGCCTCCACCTGCTCTTGCAGCTTGCCACCTTTAATCCTCACTGTCATTTCAGGCCTCCCATGCCTTCCCCTTTGTGTGCAGGCATGGGCGGTTTTGGCACTCTCCCCCAAAAGACACAAACATAGCCTCAATTCCTCTCTGTCTGCCCTCAGGTCTCTCTGAAGGCAATGACGGCAGGCTGCGCAGGAGAAATGCAATCACCATTCCCCATCACTCCAGCTGACACGTACACACATGTAGCCCAAACTCAGCGTTACTTAAGCAGCAACCAGTCGCTGCGGGAGGGAGTTTCTCCCAACCCCGTGCTGAGCGTCCAGCCCCCGCAGTGCGTGCTCTCCAGCAGGAGCTGGGAAACCTCCCATTCGGTGGGCCAAGGACTGCAGAGGAAACGTGCTTACCTTGGGAACACGTGTGCAGGGCTAGACTGGATCCCTGCACTGGCCATTTCTCCCCCAGAGCTCTCTGCATCCATTGGCCATGGTCTCTGCAAGGCAACACACCCCCGTTGGGAGGCTTACAAGGCAGTTTTCTCATTGCGCCCAACAGCAGCACACTTGATCCTGCTCAGAGAGGAACCTGCCTCTCCAAAGCCCTCCACTCAAAAGCCTCTGCCATGAAGAGGAGCCCTACTTCTGGTGCAGAGCAGCGGCACAGCAAAGAATGAAGACGGGGCAATAATGCCACCAGGCTCTTTTTGGCGGGAAGAAGCAAGCAGCTCAGGAGAGGCTCTCTTTGCTAGTGGAGAAGTCAGTGGGGGCAAGCCCTGGGGAAAGCACTGCATTAGCCCGCCACATCCCAGCCACCCAACAGAGATCACGTTGCTCGTCCTTTGAGAGGATTCCCAAAGAAAGACAAGGAGGCCAGCAAAGCTGAGCAACTCACACTGTGAAGGGCTGCAAGAAGGCCTGCCTTGCTCTCCAGCAGGTGAATGAGGTAGGGACAAAACTTCATGCCCGCTTCGTCTCCTTTGCAGGCCAGAACACCAATGTTCTTGAAGACAAAGGTGACGTGCTCCTTCTTCAGCAGGTGGGAAGAGAACAGGAGGATGGTCTCCTGCACGCAGGACTCCACCACGTGCACGGGGAAGCCGGTGTCCCACGACAAGCGCCGGTAGATAAGCCGTTTGAGCTTCACATTGTCTGCAAGGCAGGGCAACAAGCTCACTGCCACAGCCGGCCACATCACCATTGCTGGGCCAGGAAGGAATGGGGGCAAGGGGGAGCCAGTTGTTTGCATGGCTCCGAGAGAGCCCAACTTCATGCACTATTTTTAAAACCAGATTCCCAAAAAGATCGCTTATGCAAAGAGCTCTTGGGCAGAGGTTTGTTTTGGCAAAGCTGAAGCTGTCCCCCAACCTTTGGAGGAACCTTCTCACCAGGGAGAGTCACTGCAGGGCGCTTGAGCCCAAGCAGCCAGTCCACAGCCATGCTCAGATGAAAGACGGGTCTTTGAACCGCCAGCACCTTGCCACTGCGCAGGCAGAATTCTTGCAGCGTAAAGATGGTCCCGAGCCAGTCCCTACCAGGACAGCCTGCATGCAGGAAAGACAAAAAGGCCCCTGAAGCAGCATTTTGGCAATGCAAAAAGGGACGCTTGCCAGAATGTGGCGCCACTGCTCTGTGCTCTCCCCACTCTGGAAGCACAATGGGGCAAGAAGGGGCCCTTGCAAAGCTTTGCACAACAGCCACATTCTCCACATTTGCTCCACAGCCTCTTGGAAAGAATTGCCTATCTCCCTCACCTACAGAAGATCCCGCGGCTTGCCAACAGCCTTGCCACACACCCATGAAAACCGCCCCTTCTCTCGACTTGCTCTTTGCCCTTTGCCCAGGGGGAATAGAGAAACCCTGGCACGTGCCAAATGCTTTCCCCCACTACACCTGCATGCCATCTCTGTGCTGCCTGCCCCAGAAGCTGCTCTTCGGCTCAGCTGTGCTTCTGTCGCCCTGGGGAAAGGATTGCTCCCCGCGGCCCAGGGCTCTCAGCGGGACTCAAGTGTCGTGCAGGCATCAGGCAATGCCACGCCAGCCCACCTTGTCCTGCATCAGCTGCTCCACGATGTATTCTGGCGCAGCGTCCCAAATAGCGACAATCTCTGGAAAGCAAGGCAAGGCCATGGCAGGCCTCAGACAAGCCGGCTCACAACCTCTCAGCAAGCTCCTGCCCCAGGGAGGGACACATCAAGGTGTAGGCAAACCCTCCCAAAAGCCACCACCATGCCCGCAGAGCTGGGCTTTGCCCCAGTTGCAGGCTGTCGGCCTTACTCTTAGGCCAGTGGAAGTCCCCAGTGGAACTAGGCTCCTGGGAGGGCTTTGGGACAAGGGCTGTGGCCATCTGCACATGGCATCTCTGAGCGCCAAACATGCTGTGCGCAGCTGGAGGCACAAGAGGAGGCCTGGGAAGGACCAGAGGTTCTCCCAAACAAACCCAGACACAAACAGACAGACGGCACCCTCACACAGGCCTCTCGGGGCATCCCCACACCCTGGACAGACACCCCACAGCCCCGCACCCACAGCGCTTTGGCCACTTAACACTCTCTGTGCGACACGTCGCCAAGCAGCTGCCAAAGGCCTTACCCTCGGTGGAGAGCCGCAGCAGCATTGGGAAGAGCAAACTGCGCTGCGGGCTGATCGTCTCCGGCCAGCAGCCCTCCATCTCCCTTGCCCCCTTCTCCTCGCCTCGCCTCTGCAGCTGGGCAAAAAGGACGCTCTTCCCGGCCACACAAGCAAAACTCCTCTCCAAAGCACCCCTGCTCCTCTGCCTGTCGCCGAGGGGCCCCAGCACGGCCCCGCTGCCTCCCGGCCCCACTCCTTGCCCTGCAGCGGCTCCCAAGGGCAGCCGTGGGGAGCGCATCAGCAGTGCCCAGCAGCGCCCAGGCCTTGCAGCGAAGTGAGGGCACCGCTGGGGCACCGCGGAGACCTCCCTGAGATGCGGCACATCCCACTGTGAGCTCAGCTCCTGTCACCTGCCGGCTCGTGAGCTCAGCGCCACCGAGATGGCACAGCCCGGGAGACAGCGCAGACATTGCCCCTCACCGCCTGGAAAGCAGTCACCTGCCTTCATCCCCGGTAGCTTCCACAACTCGCTGATAAATCCTTCCGCACCCTCTGCAGACGCTGACAAAGGCTGACAAATCTCTCCCCTGCGGCACTGCAGAAGGGCCTTCTGCAGCCCTGCCCTCACACCTCTCTGCCCTGGGCAGAGCTCTGAGCCAAGCTGGGCTTTGGCGCTTCTTTGGGCCTTTGCTCTTTTGCAAAGACAGCACCAAAGTCACGGGGCACGAACCAGCACAAAGCGTGCCCACGGGCTGACATGCTTTGCTCAGCCTCCAAACTGATAACTCCCGGGGCAGGCGCTGGCCTGGCACGACGCCGCCTGCTGCCCACCAGCCGCAGCACAGCCCCCCCACCAACACCAGCGATAAAACTCTCTGCTCTCTTTTGTAACGAACAGCAGCAGTTCCTCTGCAAAACTCGAGCAGAGTGGAAATTGCCTTAACGCTCCCTCCTTTTATTTCATGCATACCTGCTTTCAACGGTACGCTGCTCTATGCTTCTATCCCCTTACATGAGAGAAGCAAGTCGAACGTTTGACCCATACACGAGACACAACAGCGGCGAGGCGGGGGCCCGGGAGCGCCGCCGCCGCCTCCTCTCCCCTCCGCTCCGCTCCCCTCCCCTCCGCTCTGCTCCATGGTGCTGCCAGGGCCGGGGCCGGCACGGGGGTCCCGCGCTGCCGGGGCACGAGGGGCCACCAGCAGCTCGCCAGCCCCGCTGCCCCATGCCGCTGCCCGCCAGCGCCTGGGCCTGGCCCCCACAGCCCCGCCTGCTGGCCAATCAGCGCACGGCTCCCCCACGGCCCCTCCAATCAGCGCTGTGGGGCTGCGCAGAGGCGGGACGCCGGCACCCCCTGGCGAGTAGGATGGGGCGGTTCTCCCCCTCCCCAGGACCCGGCCCCGCCCCCAAAGCCGCCATTTTGTGCTCTCCCCCCCCTTCCAACGGCTGCGGCTGCTGTTGCGACTTTGGTGTCCCCCAGGCCCCTCGGTTTGGTTTCGGCGCCCCCTCGAGCTCTGCGCTTGGTTTTTGGGTCTCCCTGGGGCCCTACAGCTGCCTTTTAGTGCCCCCCACGTGCACACGTGTGTTTTCGTGCCTTCCCGCGTCCTCTGTCCTCTTTTTGGCGTGCCCTGGGCACCTCCGTTTGGCTTCGGGCGTCCCAGGGGCCTCCGTTTTCGCAGCTCTGTGCCCCGCAGAGCCATGGGTTTGCCCGGGCAGCACTGAAAAGAGCAGGCTGAAGAGTCCCAGCTCTCTTGGTCCTTCCTTGCAGGAGAGATGACCCTCTGTCTGGAAATGATAGAGCCAAACACCGGAGCAGTCCTTTCCTCCTCAGGCACCCGTGCCCCATCTTGCAATCTTTCTTACTCCCAGTGCCCCGCACCAGCCCTGTGAATAAAGGAGTGTCTGATCCACGAGCACAGACTGCAGAGGCTGCTGCTCTCCCTCCAGCAAAGGCTGCCTGAGAAAAACCCTCTTTGCCCTGGGTGCTGCAGGGAGAGGAAGGAGGGGCTTTGTGGGAGAGGGGAAAGCCCATCCATTCTTGGTGGTATTTGTCCAAGCGACTGCATGGGGTCATTTCCCATCTGTGTGCGCATCTCAGCCTTCCTCCGTGTTTCCAACTGGGCTGTACACATCGCTACCTCTTGTCAAATCTGCCTGCAAGCATTTGAAAAGCGGCTGCAACAGCAGGCACAAACTCGCTCTCACGCCCTGGCTGAGCCCCCCTGCCTCCCGCAGCCGTGCACCTGCCATGCCAGGGTTACCCAGAGCCCCTTCCCCTGGGGATGAGGTGCCGGGAGGTGCTTAGGGCTGCAGGGAGGTGCCTAGCATGAGGGTGTCAGCCAGGTCGTTCCCATGCCAGAAGTTCAAATCCACAAAGCAAGGGGGAGAGAGAAGAGGCACAAAATGAGGCTCTAATTTCTAGTCAGGAGAAAAATGCAACTGATGGGAGAGTCTCCCCAAAGCCTGGCACACGCTTGCTGCCCCCCAAGGAGACGTACCTCCCTGGGAAATGTGTCCATCACTGTTCCCAGGTCACACAGCCATTGTGTCTGTGGGAATCACCTCAGTCCCCCATGGAGCACAAGGCCCCCTTTTCCCTTTCCCGGTGTCACCTGTCCAGAGGCTCTTTTCCCATCCTTTTCTCCCCATTTCTGCCTCCAGATGGATGGCACTTATTGCGGGTTGAAGGAGGAGGTGCAGCAAAGGGTGATTGCTTATATGACAAGCAAAACCCCTTGGGACCTGTGTCTCAGTGAGTATATGAGCAAGGATGCCACGCATCCCTACTTGTGCCAGGTGTAAAGGTGTCTGCAGTGGCCATCTGATTTTCCTGAGTGCAAAGGAAAGGAAGTTTAGGCACTTTCAGACTCCTCAAAGGAAAGAGCAGTTTGCAGGGCAGTCGTGGGAAGGGATTCCCATGGGAAAAGATCCCTTGGAGGGTGTCATTGGCAAGCGGGAGTTTGGGTCTGGCCAGAGAGCTGATTCTTCACCGAGGCACTTGAGATGTCCACAAATGGGCAGAGCCGCAATGGGCACAGCTCACTGTGCCGGGCACCACGTGGCCTGCTGGCTGTAGTCCCCAACCCATGAGGGTGGCAGGAGTAGGTGCCCCTGGTCCATGCCCTGGTCTGTGAAGGGCTCCTGCTCCACCAAGCTGTCTGTTTGTGGAGGGATGGGGTTAGGAGAGTTAAAGCCCCTCTGGAATTGAATCTGGCAAGGGATGTGAAAGGCAACAAGAAAGGCTGCTCTAAGTCCCTAAGCAGCAAGAGGATGGTGAGGGCAAATGCGGTCCCTCTGCTCAGCAGGGACCCAGGGTCCCTGGTGACAAAGGACTCAGAAAAGTCAGCGGTACTGAATGCCTTTTTCACGTCCGTCTTTATGGGTACAACCGGCCCTGGGGAATCCCAAGGCCCTGAGAGCAGAGGAGAAACGTGGAGCAAGGAAGGCTTCTCCTTGGTGAAGGAGGATGAGGTGCGGGAATGCTTAAACAAAGGGAACACATGCAAGCCATGGGCCCTGGTGGGATGCACCCATGAGTGCTGAGGCAGCTGGCCAGTGTCCCCATGAGGCCTCTCTTGATTCCCTTGGAAAGGTTGTAGTGATCGGGAGAGGGGCCTGAGGCGTGGAAGAGAGCAAATGTCACCCTTGTCTTTGAGAGGGGCAAGAAGGAGGATGCAGGGAAAGAAGGGTCGGTGAGCCTCACCTTGATGTCCGGGAAGGGGATGGAGCAAGTAATCCTGAATACTATTTGCAGAGACATGAAGGGCAGGAAGGTGCTTGGGAGTAATCAGCATGGCCTGAGAAAGGGGAATCTGTGCTTAAACGTGACCTGATAGCCTTCTCTGTTGAGATGAGTAGCTTGGCGCCTGAAGGGAGAGCAGTGGAGGTTGTTGTCCTTGACTTGAGTAAGGCTGGCAAACCAGGAGGCTTTCAGCTTCTTGCACAAGGTGTCAAGAAAGTGTGTGAAAAGACTCAAGGGCTAGAGTGGAAAAAAAGAGTGAATTCCCCTTCTTGGACAAGCCTGTTATTTTTCATGCATGCAGAACTATTGAAAGGGTCTGTTCAAAGAATAGGTTCTCTTCTGTTTCTTGCTTTCCACAGGCGAATAGTCACATTACAGCAAGCAGTCACTCCTCTGCCCCAGGGTGGGTTCCCGCAAAGGCCGCGGTCCCTCGGGGGTGTCCCTGCTGCAGCGTGGGTCCTCCACGGGCTGCGGTGCCCTCAGAAGAGGACCAGCTCCAGCGTGGAGTACCTCCGTGCAAGAGTGCGACTCCAGCCATTTGCCTGACAACGTCCCCTTCCATGTCTCTGCTGCCTTTTGTTTCTCCAAACATGGCTCTTCACATTTCTCCTCACGTGTCCCCTTTCGTGTCTGCTGTGGCTCCTCCCATGGGCCTCCTCCTGTGTCTCCTGCCTGCAGCGTCTACTGCCCTTTCTCAAGTACATTTGAGCAGAGGCGCCATGTGCTCCTCCAACTGCCTGAAGTCTTGGTGCGCAATGGGCTCTTGTCATCCGTCTCAGAGTTGGCTGGAAGTGGCTGAGCCTGGCACAGGGCAGCTCGTGGTCTCCTCCCACACAGGGCACCCTGCAGACCCCTGCTACCAAACCGAGACCTCTGTGCCCAGCATGTCCCCTCACTCACACGCCAACACGTGCACGCGCACACACACGGACTGTGGATTCCTGCAGTAAGTGGCCTTAGATACAGTTGATCCTGTAGCTGGCCCTGGACCCCCTGGTTTCCCGGTTGCCTCACGCACAAATGCACACACAAACACACGCACACACTCACCAATGATTCTCTCCACTTGCTGGTCCACACTTCTGGAAAGAGTTAGAAATGGCGTTGAAGAAGAAGAGAGGACAGGCTGCAGGTGTCAGCAGTGTTGAGCACCCCTTTGCCACCACTGCACCCTTCTGCCCCGTCTGACCACCATGGCACTCCATGGAACGCCATGGCACCCATCTGCCACCCCATATCACCCCATTGCCTATCGCTGCTCACTCTGCCCCCTGGTACAACTCTGCCCTCTCTGCCCCCCCTCTTCTTCTCTGACACCCCATTGTACCCCTGTGTCCCCTCTCCCCTGCAAATGGCACCTCTCTGCCATCTCTGCCCCCCATTGCACCCCTCTGCCCACTCTGCCCCCAGTGGCACCTCTCTGCCCCTATCACACCCAATTGCCACCTCTGCTGCCTCTGCCCTCACTGCCCTTCATGGCACCCCTCTGCTGCCATTGCACCCCATTGCACTCCTTTGCCCTCTCTGCCTGCATTGCACCCCTGTGCACCGTCTTGCACCCTTCTCCCCCCTCCGCCCTCCATGGCACCCCTCTGCCTGACTTGTACCCCCATTGCACCCCTGTGCCCCCTCTGCCCCCCATGGCACCCCTCTGTCCCCAAAGCACCACATTGCACCCTTCTGCCCCCACTGCCTCCCATTGCACCCCATTGCACCAAATGGCATCTACTGCCCCCCATGACACCCCTGTGCCCCCTCTGCCCACCATGGCACCCCTCTGCCCTCTCTGCCACATGTGCACCCCGTTGCACCCTTCTGCCCCCCATGGCACCTCCCTGCCCTCTCTGCTTCCCATTGCACCCCTCTGCCCCCATTGCACCAATTGCCCCCCACTCCCCTCTCTGACTCCCCACAGTACCCTTCTGCCCACATTGTACCACACTGCACAGCCCTGCCCCCATTGCACCCCATTGCACACTTCTGCCTCCCCCCCCCAGGGTGCCCCTCTGCCCCTATGGCACCCCAAGGCACCCCTCTTTCCCCCTCCCCCATGGCACCTCTCTGCCCTCCCTGCCCCCGCATTGCACCCCACTGCCCCCATTGACTCCTATTGCACCCCTCTACCTCCTTTGCCCCCCATGGCACCCATCTACCCCCCAGGAGTGCAGAGGATCAGCCTATGTCAAGGAGGCTGAGAGGCCAAGCCTTCCCCACCCAGCGGACCACTGCCTGGCCACCAAAGCCCTCCCTGCCTTCCTCACTACCTCCACAAGCATGGCAAGGCCCAGCTACCCTTCCTGAGAAGTCCATGTCAGGTACAGCTACTTCTTGCGTGCATTGCCCAAGAAATGACTCCTTTGTCCTTTTCATGCAGACCCTGCTTGCAGAGTCTTGGCAGGGGTCACAAGTTGCCCAGCAAAGTGGCCCAGAGCAGAAGGGCTGCAGAGCCCATCGTGCTGCCCTGGGGCCCATGGCTGCAGGGTTATGGCATGGCCTCACAGTGCCCAACTCCCCATGCTGCCCAGCGGGACACAAGTTGAGGTGCTGCAGAGCAGGGGAGGCCACAGGGCTCTGCCTCCCTGCCCGCACCCCCTGGGACCTGCAGTGTGCATGGGCACACAGTGGGGTGTGCGCACACCCTGCACTGTGTATGCGCATATGCTGTACTGCACGTGCTGTCGATGGGCACACTGTGGGGCACAGATGCCTGCCGTGCCCTGTATATGCACCCTGTGGTGGGCAGGTGCACAGCATGGTGTGTATGGACATTATCCCCTTCTGTCCCTACAAATCACTCAGGGATGGCACACGGGGTTCACATCAGCACCTCTCTGTTTATTGCCTGCAGAGAAGTCCATCTCAGGTACAGGGTGGTCTCCCCTTTGCATGGCAGCAGTTCCTAGCGCCTTCCCCTCCGCTGCTCCAAGGGCATCTTCTCCCCGGCGCCTTGGAGTCCAAAGGAGAGGTGGTCAGTGTCAGGTATAGGGAGAAGGCAGAGAAAGTGCGGGCCTTGGTTGGGCCAGGTCTTCCTGGAGCTGCTGTGGACCATGCCCTCCAGATGGGCAAGGAGACCTCAGGCTCTTGCCACCTTGTTGGAGAGCAGCTGGCTGCTCAGAGGACTGGAGGGAGGAGGGACAGGTCCCAAGGCTTGCAAGGTGAAGATGCTGACATGTGCCTGAGGCCGGGGCCCTGCTACCGCCTAGGCCCTCTCTCAGCTCCTTGGAAGCCACTGCAGAAGAAAGCAAATCCGGGGGGGAAAACCATTCTCCGCATTCGTGGGAGGCAATGGCAGGGTCACTCCTGTGTGAGAACGTTTACAGACCAGCAGCAGGGACAGGGCTGGAGTTTGTGCTTGTGTGGGCGCTGCTGCCTGAGGAAATGGTAGGGCAGCAGCAGGCACATGGCTCAGACTGGGGGCTGTATGGTCACTGCTGCCTCAGTACCTGACAGACAAGGACCAGGCACATGGCTTCACCACTCATTCTGCGGTCACTTCTGCCTCAGGACCTGTTAGGCCATCGGCAGGCTCTTGGTTGGGGCAGGTTCTTGTAAAGCCACCTGGATAGCCCAGCAGCAGGAACAGCATCAGCACAGCGGCTGTGAGGTCACTTCAGCCTGAGCAGCTGAGCAGCAGGAACATGGCTGTGAAATGGCTTGTGAGGGCACTTCTGTCGCTGAAGACGCTAGGCCAGAAGCGCGCTGGCCTTGCAGGGCTCTTCCCTGCTGGGCTGGGGCTCTCCAGGGAGGACTGAGCTGCCCCCAGGCGGCATTGGGCAGGGGGGCTCGTGCCGGGCTTCTGCTGCCGTGGATCCAGCAGGGTGCGTGGAGTCCGCTGAAGACACTCATCACCGAGTTCACACAAGCAGGGATTTGGTTGGTTTGTTTGGGACTATTTGCACACTGAAAGCAAGAGACTGCTGTTGCATTTAAAAACAAAGATTTATTATCCTATTCAAATGAACCGCGCACAGCACAGAACTACAACAACACAGTTCATGCAGTTGTGAGGTGACTCTGTTGTTCTACACAAGCACTCTGCCACAAAATAAATATAGGGGTGTGTATATATATGCATATATATGCATACACACACACACACTGTATCTTCCACTCCAAATTAAAAGTCAGGATGTTGCTGGCAGCTCAGGGAGCTGGAAGACACTGCTCATAAACCTCTCTCCATGGAAAGAGCTTCTGCTGATCTCAGGGGGATTCAGATCGTGGTTTCCATCGCCTCGTACAACACTGTAGCTCCCACCACTACATGGCCCTGCATCAGCCTGACCGCAGGCCCTGCACTTTTTCTAGCCTACTGTTTTATTTTTATTTTTTTTTAATAATAATGGCAGAATGCAACCTAGGTGTTTTTGTGGAAAGAAATGTGTTTCTTTTCTTTCATTTAACTTAAGAGGAACAGTTATAATACATTTGTCGATTAATATAAACATTTCCTTTAGTTGGGTACATTTACCAAAAGTAAACAATCCTGCAGCCTGTAACGCTGCACTGTAGGCACTAAAAGCATTTTGACTCTCAGAACTACATCTGTGTCTTTTTCTTAATGACAAAGATAAAGCACAAATAGACTTAGTGCTGTTCTGTTCCTTTTTACTTTTAGGCAGGAAATCCATTCTGTTGTTGCGCCTCCCTGTATTATAGCATCTGGACCTTTAGTAGAAGCATTTGAGAAGCATCCTGTGAAGGCATGCTTGCCGCTTTGGTCATGAGGCAGCGGCTTGTCTGCTTATGTGCTTGAGGTACCACCTGCAGGCAACAGCTTGTGGTCTTCCCGAGCAAGTAACCTGGTCCAAAGGAGCCTCTGGAAATGAGACAGCAGGCCGTGAGCTGGCGAGCTCTTCGGACAGGCTGAACATTGGTCACCTCCTATAAAATGAACTTTGAAATTTCGATTCATAACCGGGCTTCTTTGACAGGGCCTGCCCTCACCTTTCCTGCCTATGTTGTGGCACTGCTTGTGCTCCAGATTGACTTGGACACAAGCCCACTCTGAACTGAAAACTCGGCACTCCCGGTGGTGCAGCAGCGTACCCAGGCTCCTACACCTTGCTGAAGGGCTCATCTGCTTTGCTCAAGCACAGCCCCACACGAATCGAGCTGTGAGGCTCCTTAGGAGGGACCTTAGCTCTCAGTAGCTCTGAAGTCAGGCAGAGGTTCAGGTCTGCTTCTGTCTGGGTAGCTAGGCCTATAATCTAATCCAAGGAGAAATTACACTCTGTTATTAAGTAACTGTTTTGTCTTGGTAGGCGTGTTCTGACACTTTGCCTGTACCCACTGTATGGTTGATACACAGTTTTCAGTTTACATCCTGTTTACACGTGTTATTTTGCATAGATAGAGAGTTATTAGTTCCACAGCAGCCTATTCTACATGCCTCAATATTCTCATGCAAACCTCCTTTTCAGCAGCACGCAGGAAGCCCAGAGGACAGCACCAACTATCTTTTATACTCCGCATGGCCATGCAGAGTGGGGGGCTCTTGGAGTCTCACGGGAAGCTACATTTACTACATTTTTACAGCACAGTCCAGCACAGGCACCAGTTTTGGTGCTTGCAACATCAGATGTACGTCATGCAAATCTCCCCAAGGAGCTCTTTCATTGCTAGTTTTCCTTTTTCAGTTTCAGATTCATTTATGGATCTCTTAAGCACCTAAATGCTGTGCTTTCCCAAGCAAATGCATACTGATACCACTAGGACACCCTGCCTGAATCTCTTAAAATTTCCTTAGGCAGAAGACAATACTGAGAACACTTGTCTAAACTGTTTTCTGACTCAAGAGATTCATGCTGACCCAGCCTTCCCCCCTCCTCCCCACAGGCTTATTAGACAGATGTATAAGTTTGCCTAGGAGAAGAATTCCCGTGACTTTGAGATAGTTACTTATATCCTGAGTCCAGTGTATGTAGTAGATCACAGGAGAGCATGCTTTGAAACCATTTTTAAAGCCTATGGAATGCACAACTGGAGATACAACTTGAACTCATCAGTGTTTACATATGCGAGTGCCCCTTGCCTCGCCTAGGATGAGATTTGTTGTGTAAACTAAGGGCTCAGCTAACCTTTACTGATAAATTGATACAGTTGCATGTGCCAAAGGAAATGGCTTGGAGAGCCCAGCTATGTTTGAGAATTGAGAAGCAGTTGCAAAGGGCAGAAATTCCCGACAAAATCCTGGATGCCGTAATACCCTCCGTATGGGCCACAGGGAAGCCTGGACGAGCAGTGAATGCAACACCGGTAAAAACTGAATTAAAACCTGGAGCACAACCGGTGAAAATACCCAACATGCTATTAAGTTAGAGACTAGGCAAGGTTTGGAACCTTTGATAAATACCTTTGTCCAAAACGGAGTATTGCAAGAATGTCAATCTGAGTATAAGACCCCTATTTTACCAGTAAAGAGACCCCGAACCCAGGAATGTCAATTAGTACAAGATTTAAGAGAAATCAACTGAATAACTGTTGATGTCCAGCCGGTAGTCCCGAATCCATATACTTTGCTGTCCTCAATACCTGAGAACAATGTCTATTTTACAGTGTTGGATTTAAAAGGTGCTTTCTTTTGCATACTGTTGGAAAAGGAAAGCCAAAAAATATTTGCCTTCAAATGGGAAAGCCCTACCACAGGTCGGAAAACTCAACTTTGCTGGACTGTGCTACCACAAGGGTTTAAGAGCAGTCTAAGGCTCTTTGGTAATGTACTGGCTAAGGAAGTGGAGGACTGGCAAGGTAGGAATCCTTCTGGGACTTTGTTGCAGTATGTGGACGATATACTATTGGGATCTGAGAGAAAACGAGAATGTAAAATGGCTACTATAGACTCGCTGAATTTCTTGGGATTGGCCGGATATCAGGTGTCTCAGAAAAAGGGTTAGGTGGTGCAGCTTACGGTAACTTATCTAGGTTTTGAAATGTCTCAAGGAAAAAGAAAATTGGGGATGGAAAGAAAAGAAGCCATATGTAGAATTGCTCTGCCGACCTCAAAACGAGAATTGAGAGGCTTCCTAGGAATGGCCGGATGGTGCCAGCTGTGGATACCGAATTTCAGTCTGACTGCTAAACCATTGTACGATGCTATGAAGGGACCTGGAGAGGTCTTAGAATGGAGCCCTGAGTGCCGTAAAAGTTTTGGCACTATAAAGACTGAATTAATGAGAGCGCCCGCGTTGGGCTTGCCAAAGCTGAATAAGCCTTTCTCATTAGATGTGCATGAGCAACAACATGCAGCATTAGGAGTTCTGACACAGACCTTGGGAGAATGGAAGAGACCAGCAGCCTACTTTTCTAAACAACCAGATGATGTGAGTAAAGGATGGCCAGCATGCCTCAGAGCAGTCGGTGCAACAGTATTATTGATTAAAGAGGCACGGAAATTGCCCTTAGGACAACCCATCACCGTATAGGTACCTCATGCCGTTTTAGCAGTATTAGAACAAAAAGGACATCCCTGGCTTTCACCAAGTAGATTGATTCAATACCAAGCCGCCTTCATTGAACAGGATGATGGTTCTTTAAAGGTATCTTCCGTTTTGAATCCTGCTACATTGCTCCCGACAAACCAGGAAGGAAAATTGGAACATGAGCGTTGGCAGGTTATTGAGCAAGTTTATTCCAGCCGGCCTGACCTGAAAGAGGAGCCCCTGACAAATCCTGAATGGGAACTGTTTACGGATGGAAGCAGCTTTGCAGTAAGGGGAGAACGGAAGGCCGGATATGCAGCGGTGACTTTGCAAGGAGAGATATTTGAATGAAAGAGCTCCTGTACCTCTGGACACCCCGGTGCATTCATTTCGGCCAGGAGACACGGTTCTTATCTGAACATGGAAGGATGAACCTTGAAAGGAACGCTGGAAGGGACCTTATCTAGTATTGTTGGCTACTTGTACTGCTGCTAAGGTTCGAGGTGTGAACTCCTGAATTCACTATACCCGAGTAAAATTTGCTCCAAAAGGGAACTGGATATCTGAGGAAGTCCATTAAAACTGAAGATTTCCAGAAGCTAACTAATGCGGTGCAGTCTGGCTGTACCAGAAACATACTTTGAACTAGACTGTAAACAAGGACTTGTTGTACTAGTGTTAATAGGATGATTATTTTGTTCAGCATCACTGTTTTGTTTATGCCGATGTACTGATTACCTGAAGTCAAAACATGGGAGTCCGAGGGAAGGTAATACCCCTTTGGTACTTGTTAATTCACTTACGAACTGAAGATACTAACCTAGTATTGAAACGAATCCAGTCATTTGGGAGAATTCACAATTCAAGTAGTATTACTGCCTGTCTCCCCTTACCTAAATCAGCTGAAAATCTGATAGACTGGGGAGTTTTAACAATAGACTTGAATGAAACTTTGGCATCAATGGTTAGCCAAACGGGAGTATTAATTATGAAATATAATAAAACAAAGGTAGTAGGCCATGGACATTGGACACCCAAACAAATGGGATATTGCCACGTAGAAGAAAGAGGGGAAAAGACTCTAACTATAAAGCCACAAGAGGGATGCGAAAATTTCCCCTGGGGTGAAACCCTCCCTTTGATATGGAAGGAATCTGTTGACAGAAGGTGGACGCATGTTCAACCCACTTCCTGGTGCATTTCATGGAATGGTACAAAGACAGGCGGAATTGACGACAAGTTGAAATTATTACGAGATGTAACTGATTCTGGGAAAGTAAATAGGATGCCCCAATGGAATTGTACCCGGATATTTGATTGCCAATCAACTGAAAAATCAATACAGGTTTTGGCTCCGGTCGCACGAGCGTTAAGGCTTGGGTGTACGTGCAGGAATCTGACTAGTAGTATAAAGAATACCTGGACGGGGAGAACCGTTGAAGATCTGATAGATGGACTCGATTGTGAGAAACTTGCCCTACCTACTATGGATCATTTAGTTTGGGTAAGCGAAGACGGAGACTGGACAACTGAACTGCGCGTAGCAGGTAAAATCAAACAAGGGACTTTGGGAATGTTAACCTTATGTCCTCTATGGAGAAAGAGACCTCTGGACGGTAACTGGTGGGGGAAATTAAAAAAACAAGATAATTCAGATCCTTCAATCCAGATTCTCCCTGACTGGTTGGCTAGCTAGCTTATTACAATCCCTAATTGTTGTAACAATAATCCTCGTTATAATGTGTATCACTTTAAGTTGTGTAAAAAATTTAGCTATTCATACTTTAAGTAAGTACTGAATGGTGAGACTTGCGAAGATATGTATATATATTTCTCATGTCTCAAAGGGGGGAATTGTTATCTGAGTTAGGAGAATTATTAACTGAGCTCGCGAGTTTTTACTTTGGAAGGAATTTTAATGTTTAAGACTTAGGGCCAGATGACCTATCCTTGAAGTTGCCAAGAATGAGCAGGGGAGGAACTCCTAATCAGTGTTTGGCAACGATGTTCATCCTTCAAGTTAGGAACATCCTGGAAATATGTATATATCTAATCAGTCAGCAAAAAAACAGTAACGAGCTCTACCCTAAAGTCTACTATCCTCATTATAATACTAAAAATCACACCCGCTAGGCTGAAGACCCCTAATTGTGGGGAGACCCTTCCCCACTGGGCATGCATAAGTGAGAATTGCAGTGTAAGCAATATGCAAATAATTTAACCAATCATGTAATAGGGGTGGAACAAGAGGCAGCTCTCAGGCAACTGTTACCAGGGGCCTCAGGCAGCTTTTCAAAAGGGGGTGGGAAAGGGGGGAACTGTTACCAGGATCTTCAGACAAGAGTGCACCCAAGGACACAATTCTCGCAACTGTAACTGATACATCCTAAAGGAGTACAGAGAAACCTGCAGAAACCAGGTGAAACCAAGGTTAGGAGGAAGACAGCTTTCTCAAGCAAAGAAATGAACCAAGCCAAGACCATATATGGAAAAGGAGCTCAGAGTTCATGGAAAAGGCATCTCTTCAGCAACCACTACGGACCACCAGGGACCACCGGCGACCCCCATAGAAGCCTCCTGGAGACTCAGACTGCATGCGTAATGACTATGTAAATATGATAATTAGTTCCAGGAAATAGAATGAATATGTTTAATCATTCCAGGAAATTTAATGCATATGTATGCAACAAAGCAATATAAACTTTGGCTAATGCAACAGACAGCATGCATGTTGGGAGGAGTGTTTCCCCATGCATCTGGTGCCGTAATAAAGAGAATGCCTGCTTCTTAATGCTACATTGGTGTTAAGGAGTTTTACTCCCAATTTTGGTGACAGTTTTGGCGACCCAGGTGGGACTCTGCTTCTGAATCTCGACAGATCTGCGGGACCGCAGGACCTCCAGCCGGCACCGAGGTATTCTAAGGGAGAACCTCCGATCCCCAGACCAAAGAGCTCTGAACAAGACCCCTGGGAAGGTAAAGGCATTCCTTTCTTAAATTAAAAAAATAATAATAATTAAAAAAAAATAAGCAACCTTACAGGCTAGGGGCTAAGCAGCTGGAAAGCAGCTCAGCAGAGAAAGACCTGGGGGTCCTGGGGGAGAGCAAGTGGCCAGGAGTCATCAATGTGCCCTTGTGGCGCAGAAGGCTGCCAGCATCCCAGGCTGCATTAGGAATGTTGTCCCAAATCAGGGATTCGTTACCCGGTGTGCCACAAGTCAATCCACACGCCCAGTCAAGATGTCACCGAAATCGGGAGTAAAACTCCTTAATACTAATGTAGTATTAAGAAGCAGGCATTCTCTTCAGCCCCGCCGCTCTCTCCAGCACGGGCACGGGCACAGGCAGAGTAACCTTGGGTGCGCTCACCGCTCGGTGGGAGCCCCGCGGGGCCGCGGCAGGCTGCGGTTCACACGCGTGAGGCGTCTGGCTGCAGTGCCGCGCCACGAGCACGTGAGGGCGCCATTGCGGGTCTCGCCTCGCTCCTGCTCCCGCTGCCCTCCCCTCGCTCTCCCCACCCCCCCGCCCCTCCCAGTCGATCTGGTCTGTAGCCGATGCATGCGCGGTGCTCGAGCGCTGGGCCGCCGCTGCGGCCGCGCTCCGTTCGCGGCCAGCGCATGCGCGGTGGCAGGGAGCAGCATGGCGGCAAGCAGGGTCGGCGTTTTCGCTCCGTGGCGGCCCGGTCCTTTAGGGCCCTGGTTCCTCCCCAGCACGGGCTGGGGCGTGCGCTCGCCCCTGCGGATGTGGCCCGGAGGAGTGGGGAGGCGGGCGGGCCCCGGAGCAGGGTTGTGGCATGGTGTCGGCGGAAGGACGGCTCCTGCTGTGGCAGGCATGCCCGAGAGTGCTGGTAAGTCACGAGGAGGTTTAAAACCACTGGACCAAGCAGATTGAAGGTCACTTTGAGTCAGGTACGATTAGTGCAGCCCCAGGTTATTTGCTTGAGAACTGTGGCTAGGCAAGCAAGAAGACGGATAGAAGAATGACGCTCCCAGGCACCTGGAGGCCTCCCCCACCCCCAGGCACAGACTGTGGGCACCAGCCAACGCGGGCACCAGTTGACTGAAAGCCCCGCTGAGCCCTGCTCCCTCCTGTACAGCTGCCCCAAAGCCATGGGCTTCCCCACTGCGGTATGTGGTGATGGGACCTCCGTTGCCTCTGACATCTCCCCAGGCACAGGGGAGCTGCACATATGCTGCACAGGGGTCTGGATGTCTCCAGCAGTGGCACAGCAGCCTGATGTTCCCTAGCCCCAAACAATCCTAAAACCACTCCCAGACCCAGTGCCCACAGCAGTGAGGTGTTCTAATAAATATGGGGGGTGATCTGTGTCTCCCCTTTGACTCAGTCCCACTTTAGAGAAAAGGGAATTTACAGCACTTCTTGGTGAAGAATGTTGATGGGTGGGTGCGCAGATGACAAACAGACTTTTCTTTCTTTTCTTCTGAGCCATCTCTTAGAAGCCTCTGTGCGTGCAAGAGGACTCTGTTAATGCGGTTGGTCTCGGATAATTGTGCTGTGCACAGTGCTTAAGGGGAACGTTAACATAAAATTGCAGGCTAAGGAATAACCTAAAAAAAATACAGGGCTTGGGAAGAGCCTAAGAGAACACTGGTGGGCTATGGGAAGCCCCAGTGATGCTACTACAGAAAACAGCATGGCTTTTAGGCACCTCCTCAGAGCAGGAGAAATGACTTACTCCAGCCCATAGGACAATGGATGCTCTTAATTCCCACCTTTAATTACCAAAAGCATTGTGATAGCAGAAGGGACTAGAGATGATGTGTAGCAGGTTATGGACTACATGTAAAGTTTCAACAAACAGCAATCCCGTCTTAAAATAGAAACAGCAACGTGAGTATTTCCTTTGCCTACCTGTAATCAGTGATTACAGTTTTCTGCTCCAATCGGGTCCTGTGGAGCCTTTGTTGCTAATGGCCCTCAGTGGGACCCGGTAATGCTCTATGAACCTTTGGGGTTTACTTCTGACTTTGACTTCTTCGATGTTTTGTTCACTTTCCTCTCAGTAGCTGAGGTTCATGGACTCAGCACCAAATACACCATGGGGCTCATTAAAATGCAAAAAGCCCTGACAAACCATGTCTCTACCTATAATTTTCTTCAAGTCTTGCATGGCTAATTGGAGAGGTTTGGGGAGCGTAGCTGAAAGATGGAGACTTCAGTAATATACAGGTATTTTTGCTTTTAAAGGGTATTATTATTATTAACATTATTCAGCTACAGCATAAGTGCTAATTGCATAGCACAGAAGTTGCCAAAGAAATTTAGCAAAGCGTACCCCACTAAGTATTTGTCGATCAGCTGCTTTCATTAGTTCAGTGAAGACTCTATCATGCGTCAATTCTCCAGCACTAAGTTCGTCACAGAGGGCAAAAGGAGAGAGCAGCCCCGTTCTTGGGAAAGCCTTCTGGAGGGAGAAAGTCAAAGCATGCACGCCATGATGAGGACGCACGCTAATACTAACGCGTAGTAGCGTCAGGCTTTTCTGCTAATTCCTGGAGACAGGTGAGCTTGTGCCGAAGCTCCCAGAATGACTTAAAAGTTTTCTGGAGTTCCAAGGTCTTCACGCAGGCTTGCTCGTAAGGGCTGTTGAAGGGCTGTGTTTCTCTGGTGCCAGTATTGCAAAATCAGCCGATTGCTTTCCCTCCTGTCCTCGACAGAATTCCTTGAGAAGGGCCCTGTAGGACAGCAGGTGGTGTGCGCTCCACAAGTCTTTGGGACAGAGTGGCGGACACCAGAAGAGGGCAGAAGACACCCCGCGCCAACGTGAACATGCCAGCGCAAACTGCCCAACAGGTACGGTGTCAGCAGCATGCCTTTTTTTCTTAGTAGGCTGCTTCTGCCTGGGAAGGAGGCGTGAGCTGTGCCGGCGGAAGCACAGCCCCCGCCCCTGCCACGAGTGGGGCAGCGCAGCGGCCGCAGGCTGCGGAGGGTGCCCGGCGGTCCCTGGCGCCAGGGGAGCGTGTCTCCGCCGCGGCCTCGCGTCATAAAGGGGGCAGGGCCATGCTGCCCCCGGCAGCCGCCCGTCACAGACACTCTGCGATCCGATTGGCTGTGCCACATCAGGACCGGCCCACTCGACTGCTACGAGCCTCCTCATTGGCCGAGCTGCCCGCCATCACAATGGCCCGCAGGGCTGGGGTCACTCTCCGGCAGAGAGGGCGGCGGCGCAGCAGCTGCTCGTGCGCTCTCTGCCCGGGCGCTCGCGGACGCGCTGGCGGGAGCGAGCGTGGGCTGAGCGAGCCTTCTGGATAGCTGGGCTCATTCCTTTTCCACTTGGAATTGTATGTGCCAAAAATGGAGTCACGCTCTGCAAGCTGGGGTCGGGTACCACCTGCAGGAGCTGGCCGAGAAAGGAGCTCCTCCTGTGAGTAAAGACTTCAAGAGTAAAGGGTAACTTTGTGACTCCCCGAAGGCAGCGGAAGTGGCTAGTGTTTGTTGCAAGGCTGACTTTCGATAGGTTGACAGGCTCTGGTGGATGCTGGGGAGTTTTCTGGTAATACAGAGACTTCTGCAGGTGTGCACGACACTTGAAGACTACATTGCCTAGAAAAAGACCTGATCCTGGGAGGGCTGCTGGCTTCTTTGGGGGTCTTTGTTCTTCCCTTTATTACCGTGTAATTGCAAGTCTAAGGGTAAGGGTTAAGGTTAGGATGAGGAGAAAGAACCGAATAATTGCACTGCCGGATGAGCGCCTCGAGATGGAAGGGACTCAGCAGCAGTTCCTGAAGGCCGAGTAGTAATTGTTGCCCATGAGAAAAAGCAAAGCAGAGGAATAAACTCTTCTTCCCCAACCGTGCGCTGGCCAGCCAACATGAGCGGCAGCCTTCGTGGGCCGTCTCTACTATGTGCTTGTGTTCTCCAGGGCAGCTGGTTCTTGTGGGGGCTGCTCTCCAGAACGCTGCCTCTGAAACCTGCGTTCCTAAAACAAAGGCAGGCAGTCTCTTTTACGATCTGATTTCCTTGCAGTCATTGCCGATGGAATTGCTCCGCCACAAAGGATTCTTTTCCCACCCGAGAAGATTTCTGTGGCTTGGCGGCAAGGACAAGGTGTCGGAGCTGGACTCTGCAACCTGGGCAATACGTGTTTCCTCAACTCTGTTCTACAGTGTTTGACCTACACTCCCCCTCTGGCCAATTACCTGCTTTCCGGGGAACACAGCCAGTCGTGTGAGTACTTGTGAACATGTTGCTTGCAACCTCCTGGACAGCTCTGCAGGTGAAAGAACAAGAATGGCTCTGTGAAGCAAACTCTGAGTTTTCCTATTTTCGCTGTAGGGGCTGGCTTTTAAACGCGCATTCACGGCAGGCTCAGGATAGCTGGTGGAGTGCTTGCTTTCATTTAATGCCCTGCGCTCAGATGTCAAAGAAGGGTTCTTTCTTCCCTCGTGTGAATGATCAAGGGCATTGGGAAGTAAGGCACTTCATGAAAATTTGGCCCGTGGCTTTCCAGCTGGTAGGAAGAGGATAAAATTTTGGAGGAGGGCATCACAGGTTCTCAGTGTTCCTTCACAGCCGTGTTTCCCTAATGCACGACCGCTGTGAGAACTGATATGGTCACTGTTGAACCGTGAGAAGAGTAAAAGTCCCGAAGAGCACCGTGAAAGCAGTATGAGCTGGTCTGGCTACTCCTGTGCACCTCCCTGCAAAAGAGGGCTTGGCAGTAGTCCTTCAGGTGTTTCATCAGAAATTGCGTGCCAGTACAGACTGAGTGGTTAATGCTTATGCACACGGGCTGGGCTGTTGGCACCTTTGGAGAAGAGAGCGTGGAATGGAGAGCAGAGACTGCACTTACAACTTCAAGACTGCTGTTGCTTCAGGTTTTCCACAGGTACGTAGGTGTCTTTCACTAGGCTGAGGTGGTTTCTTCCTTGACTCTTGACAGGTTGCGAGCAAGGCTTCTGCATGCTGTGTACGATGGAAACCCACCTTAAGCAGGTCCTGTTCTGCTCTGCCAGTGCCGTCGAGCCTACGGCTGTCTTCAGTAACCTTAGACGTAAGTCATTTCAGGTGGCGTTCTTTGCAGAAATGTCTGAATTTTCAGAGGGTTATTTCATGGGTGCAAAGGGTTTGGAGAGTTTAATTTTTTAAGGAAGAGAGCTTTCAGAAAAGTACGCTTTCTGTCCCTTCTTATGAGATAAGCGTTGTACCCTTTGTATTTCTTAGGAATAGGGGAGCATTTCTGTTTTGGCAGACAGGAAGATGCTCATGAATTCTTACGTTACACCGTGGCCGCTATGCAGACAGCTTGTTTGAATGGAAGCTCCGAGTAAGCAGAACCACGTTAACCTTTAAGTGTTCTCTAGCACGTTTGACGCCTTCGTTTCCTACCCTACGTGAAAACCTTTGTCCAGGGTTTTCGTAGAAAAGAAAAGCTCTTTGTTCAAAGAGCTAACTCTCTGCCTCAGCTCTTCTGAGCGCTGATGATCATTTGTTTCCAGCTTGGACGCATCGTCGCAAGCCACCACGGTCATTCACCAAATATTTGGAGGATTTCTAAGATCCAGAGGTACTTTTTAGAACTATTACCGTCCTTAGAACTGATCTGTGCCTTTGTGTCCATTTGTCGCAAAGAGCTTGCAGTGTGACTGAAGTAGTGGGTCTCAGTAATGTCAAGGGGTGAAGTGAGTCTCCTTCGCATTTTGTGACGTGCTTCTGTTTGGATTCCAGTAACATGCTTGAGCTGCCAAGCAGTTTCAGAGTCCTATGAGGCGTTCCTCGATATCCCTTTGGAGATAGAGGTAAGACATTTTGGAACTGTGGCCAAAGATGCGGTTGAAGGTGCCGAGCTTTTGGGGTTTGTTCTTTCTTCTTGTGGCTTCCTAAGCTCGACGGAGTTCACCTAGGAATGTATGCTGTTCACAGCAAAAACGCTTGGTGGTGGCTGGCAAGTGGATTGGACTCGGTCCTCCTCTGGAAGCCCTGTGAATGGTCTCCATGTATGCATGGGGTTTAAGCTGGAGAGAGGTCAATTAGCATATCTCCACACGCATGTTCAGCCTATGATACTTCCCAGTTTTGGACTACCTCGATACACTTCTGATCGGGATACGATGGCTCTTTTTGCTTTTGTTATTTATGAGACGGCATACCACAGATAACTTAATTGTGCGCTACCGCAGACAGGCAGCTCTTTGTATCAGAGTCCAATCATTTTCAAACAAGGTCGGTGCTCAGCATGCTCAGCTTCTGCCTCTTTCTTCATGGTGTTTGCGGCTTCGCAGTACGTCTCCCACGTGTGAACGAGGGAGGCCCTGCAGCAAAAGAGTAGTCGTGGGTCGGGATTTGCGTTTCCAGGAACTCAGTGTCCTCCTTTCTTCCTCATTCAGGCCGCCTCCTCTGTCCCCGGAGCGCTAGAAGGATTTGCGAGACCTGAGCTGCTGGATGGTGAAAATTGCTACAAATGTAGCAAGTAAGATTCTTCCTAATGCCATCTGAATAGGAGATACTGGCTGAACCTATTGCCTGTCTCAGAGCAGAAGTTATCCTTTGACTAAATTCAGAAAGACAAACGAGACAACGAGACGCAGCTTTTTGTTGTGCAGCCGATAGCCTGAAGTCACCCAAAGCCTGGAGTAGAGTGCATGCGCTTCTAAGAGCGGGATCTTTGTCATTCTGTTCAACTAGTTGGAAATCTTTGATAAGAAGCGCAGACGCTAGCTCGCAGGCAAATTTTATTCCTAGTGTTGTCTTCCCTGGGGGTGGTCAGCCTTGCTAACTGTGAAGCTGCGCACCGACCTATTCCTACGGCCAGAAGTTAAAAGCCGTGTCCTCTGTGCTTGAGCAGTGAGCTCAAGCAGGAAGGAGCTGTGCACAAGGATTTGGGGTGGGAGGCCACAACAGCTTCCGGAAGGTCCTCGTGTTCCCTGTGGAGCGCACCTGTGGGCCTAGGTGACTCCCAGCTGGCTCGCTGGTAATGAATGTTAGCAAGCTCTGCTGGCTCACTAGCAGAACATCTTGCGCAGTTCTTGAATTGTAAAAACTGCAGCTAGGCATTCTGTTGATGGGTTTGGAACTCTCTGCCTTGTATTTTGACCTCGGAACTGGGGAGGAGGCTATTTCAAATAGCTCTTTCCACTTAGTAGCTATCAACAGTCTTTTTCCTGATGAGCTAAGCCAACACCTTTCAGGGTGCATCTGTCACATATCCTTTGTGATAGCAGTTGAATGTCACTGGCTACCCTGTATGTCCTGCCTTTGAGCGGGCCATGGAGCAAGTTTACAGTGAACCAGTTCATTTCCAAGGATTTCAGCTGGTTCAGTCTCTTTCCAGGTGACTGTTGGCATCTTGTATTTTTGATGCTGATAACCGATCCATTTGTGAAGTTCTTTGTCGTTCCTAGTCCTGAGGACTGAGGCTCCCTTTTTCCAGCTCTCTTTCACTGTTGGCACTCCAGCAGAAAGCGGGTAGCCAGGCCATGAGTTGGAAATAGCCACTTCTGCGTACCGGGAGACATCACCCTTGTGTTGCATTCTGGAACCGTGCTCTTGTGAGAGAGTCAGGTTCCGGCTGCCTTACGAGTTGTTGGCAAGCCTTACTTTTGGGCACAGCTCAGGCATTTGTTTGGCTACCAAAAGACAACGCTCCCAACCCGTATCGAGCTGCCCTCATACATCCTGCTACGTTCTCTGCACGAGCAAGGCTGAAATGCGGTGTGCGGCTTTAAGAAAAGAAGCACCGCCTTAGGCAAGGAAATCGCGTTCAGCTAGGATGAGCGTTGTGAGAGACATGGAAACTCGTCTGACTTTGGCGTGAGGAGGGAGGGGGAAAGATGCCTTGAAACAATTGCCTGTGCTTGCTTTGAAGGTGTGAAAAGATGGTTGCTGCGTCCAAGAGGTTTACAATACATCGCTCTTCCAACGTTCTCACCATAGCCCTGAAAAGATTTGCCGATTTCACTGGTGGAAAGATTAGCAAGGTATCTGTGCAGCTGCCATGCCTTCTTGGGAAGGGAGATTTCCCAAGGCAGAACACTCTTTTAAAAGTTGTTAATGTCCGTCAACTGTAACCGTAGTGACGGAAGATGTCTGGGAAAAATCAGCACAAGAAGTAGGTCTTACTCTTTTTCTTACGGTAACAGCCAAGTTCCCGTGTGACGCTAAGCGTATGCTCTGCTCTTAAAGAGCTGATTTTGCACTGAGCAGTTCTCTGCAACTGAAATGATTAAATGTTGTCTCTGGGAAGACCAATTTCTGAGGAAGCAAAAAATGTCTGTCTAAACTTCCAGCCCATGTTCTTAGAAGTGTTTTTCTCGGGCTCTTTCATAAAGTGTTCCCAGTTGAGTTTTGAATCCTCTTGCTCTGTCTTCAGGATGTGAAATATCCAGAGTATTTGAACCTTCGAACATACATGTCTCAGTCAGTCGGAGAACCAGTCCTCTACGCCTTATATGCGGTCCTGGTGCACAGAGGTGCCAGCGGTCACGCAGGACACTATTTCTGCTTCACCAAGGTAAGCATCAGCTTCATTTCTTGCAGGGTAAAATCTGCGCTGGTGAAGAGAAGCTTGCCCCAGCACGTTACTGGCAACCACTGTTTTTAAGGGGAGAGGACTCGTTACATGTCTCCTTGACTAGTCTCGGTGTATCCTTTGTCTGGCAGTGTTCTGTCTGGGTTTTCCTGTGGAAAGCATGCAGCTGCTCTAAAGACCTCGTTGCCTTTATTTGCAGGCCAGTAATGGACTGTGGTATAAGATGAACGATGCCTCGGTAGCCCTTTGCGACATCAAAACCGTTCTCAGCCAGCAGGCGTATTTACTTTTTTATGTCAGGTAAGAGCAAGTATTGAGATGGGTTCAGGGTCATTTCCTTTTCGCGCTACTGAAACTTCTCTTCTTCTCCTCTGATGTGTTTTTCTTTCTGTGCTGGGAGGAAAGGACTATTGGCAGAATTCAGTTCTGTCCAATCTGGAATTCCCCATGTCGTGTATTGTCTTTCATTGCTTGGCCTTCGCCTGCTGCACTTACGTAACTTGTTACGTGCGTGCTCTCTGTAGCTGGCGAACGCGGAAAAGAGGAGAAATTTAGGCCAGAGGTGGTGTAAGGATGAGTTCTTGCTCTGAAAGGGACAGCCATGGTAGAAAGACCAGTATCTGTTTTTCAGCTTGTAGTCTTGGTTACGTTTTCAGTATGGCGTATCAGCTGCTCCTAGAAAACGGTAGGATGGGATTCAGCCCAAGAGGAGGCTGAGAGCACACGTCTCAACTGAGATCGCTGTTGTTTCCCAAGGTGCTATGATGAGACACTTGGAGAACGTGCTTCTTACGCGCCCGTGCCATCTTATCCCCCTTCGTTCCTTGGTCAGCAGGGGGCTGATAATAAGCAGGCTGGATTTCTGGGACCACAGCATCCTCCTCATATGATGAAAGTAAGTGTGTGTGTGGGGGGGGGAGGCAAGGGGAAGAGAGGGAAGGATAAAGGCACCAAATTGAGAGCAGGATTTTTCTTTTTCTTCCTTTGGGGGGGGGGCAGTAGTGTCTGCATCGTATTTTCCCTCCCACACTGCAGCTTTCTTCACAGCTCTCCTGCTGCAGCCAGAATCCTTCAAACAGTGGCTAATGCTAAATTGCATGCAGCCCTGCTGCTTCTTTAGTTGCAGCTCAGCTTCCTGAAGCGCTGCGAGACATTGGAAGTAGAGCCTAGTCATGCTCAAATCATGAAAGAAAAGGAAAGATTGCTTGGTTTATTTTTAGTGCTGTCACTTTAGCTGAGACAGCAAAACCGGAATGGCTTATTCGTGAGCACTGGAACAATTATGCTCAGGATTTCAGGGAAAGTTTAAAGGGGAAAAATGGACGCACATACATATGTACATACGTAAAAAGAGAGAGAGAGAGAGAAAGAGAGAGAGAGAGAGAGAGAGAGATCTGGGACCATTTTTAGCCCGTGCTCAGCTGTTTGGATGGGCTTTCAAAAATGATGCTCATTTGCTTCCAATAGGCCGAAACCCAAAAGTAGGAATGAAAAACACTCGCTGGCCTTGCACTTAGAGTTAAAGCAGAGTGTTTTTTTTTTTTTTTCTGTTCAGCTGCTGAGGCAATTTGTAGGACTACGCGGTAGGAGGGGTTTGTGTTTGGGGCTTTTCAAAGCTGTGTGTTTGCATAGAGCCACCTTAGAATCTCTTCTTTTGAAATACAGAGCTCAAGTCATTTAAAGAGAAATGGAGCCCTGAAAGAGGATCCAAAGGCCATTGGTATCACAGAAATGGGCGATCATTCTCACAAGAGGAGGTGCTGTCGCAGGCTGGAAAGAAACAAGCAAAACTGCCGTCAGCAGCAGTACTGCAATGGCAGCGGGTGCCCATCTTCCTGTAGTGACAGAAACTGCCCGGATAAGGGCAGAAGCTCCGGAAAAAGTCCTCGTTACCGATCCCGAAGCAGAGGACGAACAGAGCAAGACAGGTCACGTGAGCATTCTTGCAAAAGCAGGTGGCTCCACCTGTCGCCACTCTCCAGAGGGGAAGATGGGCATCACTTCAGCAGCCACCGAGCAGACTCGCGCTGCCGTTCAGTACCAGAGCAGCAGTCTGAAAAATATTCTCATCAAAGACGAGCACCTTCAGCTGTGTCAGTTCCTTCTGGTTTTGAGGGCTCTTCCCGGAAGACTGGAAAGCAAAGAAACAGAAAAAGAGGACATCCCCATGCAGAAGGGAGCAACAACAAAATAGAAGGGAAACGGAGAAAGATGGAGAAAGAGATTTCAGCAGTTTGCTCCTCGTTCTTCTCTGGCTGTTCCTCTTGTCCACCCGGTTGGCTTTAAAGAGCTCTCAGTGATGCGGAGTCTGTCTGGAGAGCACGTGGGTAGGTTGATCAAGTGAAGATAGGAAAGATACTGCTGAGTTGTGTTAGAACTTCAGAACAGGACTGTTAACGGTGCTGACACTTGGAATACACAGAGGTAGAAGACACCACTCTGGAATAAAGTTATTAGATGTTTATTACCTTGAAATCCCTGAACTGCAAGGGGAACCCCAGGAACCTTGTGGGCAGGCAACCGGGCTGTCCCAGGCACTGTAGAGCATTGGCCCATGGCGAGGTTCAGGGAGGTGGGGGTTTAAGGCGAATTAATAGGTTACAGTATGGGGCACTGCGCATGCGCTACAGATAACAAGGGCAGCAATCATTCTTTAGATGTACAGATAACAAGGGAAGCAGTAATTCTTTGGGAATACACAAGTCCAGAGTGATGCCTGTGTGGTGCGCCGAAGGGTCACGACCGGCTGTTCCTCTTGGATTCTGAGCACCAAGTGTTTTGGCAGCCGGAATAATTGATCAGTCAGCATCAGCATGCTCCTGTCTCCTCGCCAATATTCTGCTGTTTACCCACTAAAGGGACCATATAGTTAGAGTCACATCTGCCCACGGTTCTTAATAAGGCTACAAGAATGATTGTTTTCATTCGCACGTGTTCCAGAACCAGCCTTGATCAATGATCTGTGTACGAGCCAGGACCTGATGTCCACTCAACCTCTGAGGGTGTACGTTTCTTAGTAAGGTAGGCATTCAGAAATTAGCACAGAGCAGCTGCAAACCATCACCTGCAGTAGACTTGATAAAATACAGTCCCATATAGGCATCGAGTGCCACATCTGTTTCTTCTGCTCTTGACTTGCCTGTTTCCTTCTGACAGAACGATTTGGATTTCTCTGTGCTCCACACTGGCAGTTGCAAGCGTAAGAAAAAAAGAAAAAGAGGAGACCCATCAAGGAGCTGGAAAGCTTCTTGGAATGCTCAGCTCCTCGTTTCCAGAAGTACACACGGGAGGAGAAGGAAGAAGCCCATCCTCCAGACAGCTCTCTAGGGGAGCAATATAGAAAGTGTGGCAGTAAACAACTCCATGGGGACGGGCAGCCTTCCCGTGCAGTGGGAAGCAAGAAATAGAGCTCCCTCCCATGCTGCGGGGAGATGGAAGGTAAGGGGGCAGGGGAGGTTTGTGGGATTCCTTTTTATTCCAGCAGAGAATAGTCTTTCAAATACTTTTGAAATGCTTGCATGAGGAAAGCTGTGCAGCATGGCCTGGCTTCCAAATATTCTGCCTTAATTAAAAAAAAGACTCAGGTTTTCCTGATGTGTTTGTTTGTTTCCAGTTTTGAATGGCTAGTAGGAAAGAAGGCAAAACTGCCACCAAATTTCACGTCCCTAAGGCCTACCATGTGCCAGGAAAGCAGGTAGCCGTGTCCTGCTCTTCTGCACAGTGCACCCGTCTTAGCACGCAACTGAAATGCAGTGGCTTTTCCTAGAAGGCTTTTGGAAGCCTCCCTCTCAAGGTCGGTTCGGTCCGGGAGTCACAGCACACGTCAAGCTGTGGGCGTCCTCAGGTCTTTGCTTTTTAGAAAGCAAACCACTGAGCAGTTGGGTTTGTGCTGACTGTCATGACAGGGAGTGACCCTGCTTCCTTTTGTCATTCAGATGCAGAGCTTGCGGACAGGAGCCTTGAAGACTCTGACTAACCTTACCATCAACACCAAAACTTACCATCGAACGCAACAGATAGCCATTCTCCAAACAGTCCTAACCAATCCAAGCTTGGAAAGTGTTCTCAGAACAATAAAATTGCGGTCAAAACAAAACCCGTCCTTGGTGGTGCTTCAGATTTCTGTACGGAATTTCACCATGAAAAGAAGGAAGTTTTTTTCCCCACTTCTTTTCCCTCAGGCGTCCTTTTTTAGAAGGTGCCAGTAATGCCGACGGGCGTCAGAGCTCCCGCTGGCACACAGAGCCTGGCAGTAGCCGAGGCCCAAATGGGGCGCCGTGGGAGCGCCCGGCAGGAGTGCGAGAAGCAAGTGGCTCTGCTGCTCAGGCAGGTGAAGTGTCAGCACGCCTGATCAGAAGCTGCTAGCGCTTCCCTGGGACTGGGTGGCGGAAGAGAGGCTGAAGGGAACTAATGATGTCGAGCAATTGCGTAAGGTAAAGGGAAGTCCAGGGAGGTGCAGCTGGAGAATGACGGGGCGTTTTGGGGTGCAGGACCACTCACACGCAGGTGGTCCTGACAGCACAGCCACGTGCGGCCATCGCAGCCAAGGCAGAGGTGCCAGACACACCAAACTGGGGAAGGGATGCAGCAAAGTGGGGCCCTGCAGGGACAGAGGGGCCGTGCCACAGCCTTGCGCAGGGGCATGGTGGCAGGGAGGCCGTGCCAGGGCCGGCACCGGGGCAGCGCAGCCGGGCGGCACCCTGTGCGGCCCTGGAGCAGGCAGCCCTGCCGGTGCCCGCTCGCCCCGGGCGGGGGCGGGGGCGGGGGCGGGGGCGGGGGCAGCCCCGGCCGAGGCGCAGGAGGCGGCGGCGGTGGCGGCGGCGACGACGGCAGGCGGGGGGCGCTGCAGGCGCCAGGGGGAGCAGGGCCAGCCTCGGCCCGTGTGGCAATGTCACTGGGCGTGCCGCATGTCGCTCATGGCGCTCCCCGCCCCTCCCGCACCCCGATTGGCTCCGTGCCCCCACCTCGCTTGCCGCTCGGAAAAGCAGTGGGAGGAACCTGGGGGCTCCCTGTTTGGGCACCGAGTGGCACGGGCGCTTCCTGAGCCCTGGGCACCTGCCCCAGCCGTGGGTGCTGCCCGCTCAGAGGAGCCACTCTCGGCACGTGGGGCACAGCTGAGCACAAAGTCATCCAAAGGTCGGGGCAGAGACCTCTGGCGCAGCCCCATGCCGTGGCACCGCCTGCTTTTGGCGTGTGCGGAGCCCAGGGGGCTCAAGTGGTGCGTTAGGGGAAGAGCGAGAGGCAGGTTGCAAGAGGGGCGGGTGGGGAGACGGACTGTCGTGAGGGGGAGCTCTGCCCCGACAGTCTCTGGGGCCACTTGGATGTGCAAAAGGCGCTGGCCAAGGAAAAGAAAAAAAAAAAAGAAAAGAACACGGTAAAGAGAAAAAGAACATGCATAAATCTAAGTAGTGTTTCACTGCAAGTAAAATGCAAGTTTATCTCTTTCTAACAGAGGTGGAACCAATGATAGGAAATGCTGACAAAGAGAAAAGCTGGACAAGCAGTTTTTTTGTGATTAATACTGAAGGGATGGGATGAAACAAGGAAGCCAAAATGCAGTTTAGCGGACCCTTGATATCACCAGAAACTGCTACAGAAGGAGGTGTTCTGGCATGGGTAACTAAGGTAACTCTTGATAATGACTGTTAGTTATTTCAGCCTCCCAGAGGCAGCACTGAGGACCGAGTAACACGTTCCGTTTTGTTATCATACGTGCATATATAGAAAGGGTTAAGATATAATATTTAATTTTTAGATTAATTGCCATGGCTGAATTTGAAGAGATCAGAAAAATGTAAGCAAGCTGAAGTAATGAAATCAAATGGAACCAACTGAGAGCTGGAACCGACTCCATCGCCCAAAAAGGGAAAGCCCGTTCCTCCTGGCGAGGAAGGATTGCTGTTAATAGCGGTCGGAATAATAGATCACCAGCATACAATGGAAGGTCTGTACGCATTACAAAAAGTATGCTACGTACATATATTTCTGCGCGTGTGACTTTATGCATCTATGATGCATCGTACTTTAAGAGCTACAAGACAGCAAACTATTACCTTAGGGGAATGGTGGTCAGGTGGCCAGAGTTACTGAAGAGACAGAGAGACAGAAGTGTCCGAATTGTAAAGTTAAGAGAGCGCTTTCAGGAAGGCTCAGTTAGCGCAACCCCAGGTTAATTACCTGGCAATGGTACTTGGGGAAACGGGAAGAGAGTAGATGGAAGAAAGGTTAAAGCCTTGTGGAGTTAAGGCTCCTTCTCGTCAGTTCCAACTTAGAGCAGTTTTAGGAGGATTTAATTTCCTCCTGTAGTGTTAACATAGCTTTGCTGGTATCAGCAGACTGTGGTGGAAATTACTGGAAAGGAGTCAGGAACAGAACAAGGAACGTGAGGCTGCTTTCACTGAACTGGAAGAAGTGGCTGTAAAATCTGCTGCCCTCAAATTCCCAGGACAAGGCAAGCCTTTTTCAGTAATGCTTTCCACATCTGCTGAGTCCATGGGAGCAGCACCGTTAGAAAACAGCGGTAAGGGAAAGTGGGTGCCAGTAGCATCATCCTTACATCCCCTTTGGGGTCAGAACAAAAATTCTCTGGCTGCGAGAAAGACTGTTTAGCAGCAGTCTGGGCTGTAACTGTCTTTGAGACTTTCACCTTTGAGAGGACAGAGGCAATCCAATCTGCTCAATTCCCTCTGAAGTAGCTAATGTCAGGGAAGTGAATAGACAGCAGCGTATCATCTATCCAAGTGGCACAGCGGGCACTAATCTTAACGAGCGGGGCGGGGCGGGGTGGGGTGGGGGGGTGTTACTGTGCAAAAGTTACAAGAAGTGGATCTTCTTGTGCGTGTCTGAATTGACAGAGCACGGTTGTGCCAAAAATGTGGACACAGGAGGCTTCTGAAAGATTAATCTCTAGCGGCTACTTAGTCTAACTTCCCTTTCACAGCAAGCCCGACTGTCGTCATAGCTTCCAAAACAGAGATTGGGGGAAGCGGTATTTGTGGCTTGCGTATTCTCGTTTACCTTGCTTGTGTGTGTATTAGATCCGCTTTTGTGCTTATAAACAGCTTTGGATTCTTATGATTCTCTGCAGAGCTTTGAATTTCTTTTTTGTTTCTTTGCTTTGCTTTATACTTTTGTAGGGCAATGGATTTTACTATGCCTCCATCAACAAGCACTGGCTGACAAAGTTGTTATGTCCCAGCGGAGACTCTTAGGCAAGACGGAGGAGTTCAGCTACGCAGCCTGCCAGAAGAACGGCGCCCGGGAGGGGTTGCTAGCCTTGAGCTATAGGCGCTGGTGCATATGGCTCGTTCTGTCAGACATGAAGAGGTTTTCTTTGGCTGCAGAAATTTTAGCTTGGCTTTATACCCTATAGTGGTAATATTTTTGTATTTATAAATTGTGTTAATTCTAGGTGTTCAGAACATCGGGGAACGACTGTATGCCACCATGAAGAACTACAGGCTACCGCCCTCAGCCCTTTGTAAGTTATCACATGTCAAGAGCAGCCAGGAGACTCCAAATGCCGGTGGAAAGGTTCTCTGCCTGGTCCTGACGAGGAGCCTTTGGCCATAGGAGGGTCGGCCGCGTCCTTACCGGACTTGTGAGCAATAAGCCACAATTCACAGACCAGCAAAGGAGGGGGGGACAGTGACTGGTAGCCCAGTCGCTACAGCATTGCTGTTGCTAGCGAGGCCACAAGGTGGCTGCTTAATGCCATAACAGCAACTTGGGACCCCAGAATAAAAACCGCTACAGTGCTTAAAGGAGGATCTGCGTTTGCCCAGGTTAGGGAACCATCATTAAAGCTTTGGGGGGGGGGGGGGAAGAGCTCCAAAACGAGACTCTTCCAGTGACCTTGGTGGTTTGATTCATTTGCAGGCTAACGTTCTGAGGGCTGGCAACTTGAAGAGGAGCAGCTCAGCCCATTTTGTTGATTTTGGTGATACTGTTTTAAGGAAGCGTGTAAGTACAGAGGGGGTCTGGAAGGATTTTCAAACAAGACGGGAAAGAGCAAGGAAGATTGGAGAATGGAAAAACTAGGTGCCATGGGTACTGAAGTTGTTAAGGGCTGAGAGAATTTGAGTTTAAGCCTCTGAAAGGAGCTAAGGCACAAGGAGTAGTAAAATACCGTGACTGAACACAAAGTTCCTCCCCAGTCTGTGCCTGTGCGCGCACTCTCACTCTTGCAGACGCAGACACCCTGGAGCTGTAGGGAAACAGGCCAGCAGACCCACAAGTGGGCTTTGGGCACAGCGGTATGCAGAGAGTTCTGCGTGTTCGGCAGGTGAGCGGGGATGGAGAATGGCAAGGGCTGTTCCGGGCTGTCTGGAACCATCCAGTTCTGCTCCCTGTCCCTCTGTCCAGCTCTCCATCCTTCTCTTTCTTTCCCCGTGGCTCGGTCTGGTGCCCCATCCCTTTGTTTAGCTACTCTTTTCTCTGCCCAGCTGCCCATCCCTCTTGTACGCTTTCCATCCCTCTGTCAATACCTACATCCCTCTGACTGGCTCCCTGTCGCTCTATCCAGCTCCTCTTCCTCTCCCTATCCCACTACCTGCTTGCTGTCCTTCTGTCCGCCTCCCCACCCTTCTGCCACTCTCATCTGTCTCTCTGTACCTCTCTTTGCCTCTCCAGCCCTCTGTCCTCCTCTCCAGCCTTCTTTTTCTATTTCCATCCCTCTGTTCAGCCCCCCCATCCATCTATTTGCCTCCCTATCCCTCTTTTCTGCTGTTCTATCCCATCTCTCTGTCTGACTTTCCCTCCCTCTTTTTCTCTCTCCACCTTTCTGGCTGGTTCTTCATCCTTCTCTTTCTCTTCCCATCGCTCTGACCGGCTCCCTGTCCCTCTCTTCCAGTCCCCATTCCTCTCTCTGGTTCTCCCCCCTTCTCTTTTGCTGCCTGTCCCTCTGTCTGCCTCCCCTTCCCTCCTTTCCTCTCTTTATTCTTCTGTCCACCTCTGTATCTCTCTTTTCCCCTCTTCTGCTCCCCAGTCCTTTGTGCAGCCCTCCATCCATCTGTCTGGCCCTCTATCCCTCTCTGTCTATTCCTTTGTCCAGCACCCTTAACCCTGGGGCCAGGTCTCTAGTCTTCTCTTTCTTTCTCCATCCGTCTGCCAAGCTCTTTATCCCTCTTTTCTTCTGTTCTGCTCCCTGTCCCTGTGCCCAGCTGAAGGTCTGTCATTCCTTTGTGTTTTGTCTGGTGTGGCAGGTGCCAAGAGGCAGTTGGCACTCAGCAGAGATGATCAGCAACACCCAGAGGGTCCCATCAATCTGCCTGGTTTGGGTCTTGTGAGACACCTCTGCAGGGACTTTGCGTGCTCAGCAGGCAAGTGGGTTGGAGCGTGGCAAGAGCTTTTCCGGGCTGACTGGATCCGTCCGGTTCCACTCCCTGTTCCTCTGTCCAGCTCGCCATCCTTCTCTTTCTTTCCCTGTCACTCTGTCCAGTGCCAGCAGCGACCAGTGGGTCCCATCAGTCTGCCTGGTTCCAGTCATGTCAGACACCTCTGCAGTGACTCTGCATGTGGAGGGCTGTGGCTGTGCAATGGGGGAGCAGTAATGGGCCAAAGATGCAGTGGGGGATGTAGCAGGCAGTGAAGAGGCTCCTGGGGAAGGAAGGTGTCACGGAGGCAGAGAGCAGCAGAGGCTCCAAGTACTCAGCTGTTAGGACAGGTGCTCGTGGTAGGGCGGTCTGGAGCTGCTGTTGTTGTCTGTCCTACTCGTCAGTGCGGCCTGCAGTTACTGCGTCTTGTCCGCCTGTGCGCAGACAGGGCTGCTGCGTGGTGCAGCTCGAGTTGTGGTCGCGGTGCTGGCGTCGAGCCCGCTTTTCTGTCAGGTCTGCCTTTATGCAAGCTGGTGTCTTCCCTACATCAGTCTTGCTCTGCTGCTCTTCTAGGTGCCTGTGCTCGACTCTGCTTTCTGGCACACTGTTATGTCATAGGGCTTTCCAGCAGTATCTGTCTGACTTGAGCCACTTTTGTTGTCCACTAGGCAGCCTGAGCGAGTGAAGCAAAATCCTCCTCCTGTCACTGTCCTGGCCAGAGTCAGTTTCCCATTAGCTCAGTCTCTCCAGAGTTTGGAGTTTTTGGAGGCCTTAGTTTTTATCCTGCCTTGGCTGGACAGCACTTTCTGAGAGTGTCTGTCAGTGGCAATTTCCCTGAGGAGTATCATCTACCGAAGGCTGGAGGCGGCCAGGTGACTGACCAAGCCTGACTGTACGTGAGGGTTGCTGTGACATCCCTGCGATGAAACGGAGCCAGAGAGGGTGAGTGAAGCAGCACAGAGGGTCAGTCGTAATTGTGGAAACAATTATGGGCCTTGGACTAGGGAGTAGTTTTAGGAGGGCTGTGCCTCTCAGTAACTGTTCTGGCCGCTTTGCAGGTGCTGAAGCATAGTCCGGCAGTCGAAGGAGTGTTGTCACAGCTGGGAGCTCTGTGGAGATCTGCAGCTGGCCATGGAGGATGAGCTCTGACTTGCAGCGTTGACACAGCTAAATCCTGGGACTGCACTGTATGTGAGCAGGGCTGGGAGGTGGAAGCTGGTTTTGCCCTAGGTGGTTACTGGTGTCATTGGCTGTGGATGTTTGCCCATAGAGCTGAGAGGACCAAAAATGTAATTGTCTGTAACACAGATGAATTAGTGCTTGCAGTGTTTCAGGTAGGTTCAGTGGAAGTGCAGCTTAGTACAGTCCAGTGGCATGATTCTTGCACATGCTCACATTTGAACGGTGGCTAAAACCAAGCCTATAAACAGCAACTGTCACGTGATTTTGGTGCATGTCTTCCTGTTTTGCTGCCATTCTAAATGAAGGGGAAACTTCTTAAACTGTGGGCAAAACCCCATGGCTTCTCTGTACTGTTCTCATGCTCATGGGTGCTTTGGTGTTTCTTGCTTAAAGCTGAGGGTTTGAAGTTTTTCACTTAAGGTTTATTGTTTAGTTTGTTGTTGAGGGTCTGTCACTCAGGGGTTATGGTGTATTACTTCATTTTGTGGGGCTCAGTCTTTATCAGTCAGAGTTTACAGTTTGCTCATTTAGCAATCAGGGTGCAGAATTTAAAATCCAACCTCATCCCTAAATTTTAAAGCTTTGGCAACCATTTGCATTCCAAGATTTGCAGTTTGTCACTTAGGGTGCAGGGTTTACAGCTTACTGATAAACAAAAAGGGCTAAATCCTTGGATAATAAACTGTAAGCCCTGAAGCCTAAGCAGCAGGCTGCAAACCCTCCTTTGAGGTTTGTAACCTTCCCCCCGTACCCAGCATTCAGCTCTGTGCGCTGAGCTGAGGTCTGGGCTTCATGCGGAGCAGGCCCATCGCACCGAGACTGGCGATGCGATGGGTGAGCTGAGCACTGTGAGTGTGTCCTGCAGGGCTCTAGTCTGGGGTAGGGCAGAAGCGCAGGCAGGCGAGATCAGGCATTTTCCTCTCAACTCTCAGAGCTGGATCCTATCCCTGAAGGAAAGAGCAGAGGGGGTAGGTTGTTGACTACTCAGAAACCTGCCACATCAGGGGCAGCAGCAGCAGCTGACCCTTCCCTGACAGATGGATGAACGCTGGTGTGGTCATGACTCTTCGGGTGTCACAGGATAAGGGGAAGCATGGCAGACTCACGCCCAGGTGTTGTTTCTGTTCAGTAAAACAATAAACAGTTGCTTTATTCTTTGCACTCATGTCTGTGGTTCCTGCCATCGCTTTGCCTGAAGATGATGCCCAGGGGAGGAGGTTACACATTGTGTGTGCTGCTGGGAGCTGGTCCGCAAGTCCCTCATACTTTGGTGTCCCTGCGGTTCCCAGGGAACCCAGTGCTGTTTGCAGGTCTGTGGGGAATTTCCCTTGCATTGCCTGGACCTTGGGGTGGTGTCGGTGGCATTTCTCATCATCCTGGGGGCAGCCAGGGCCCCTCCAGGGCTGCATGAGGTCTCCAGGCTGCTTCTGGATCTGCTTTCAGCACTTCATCATGTCCCTTGTGTGTCTGGGGATGAGGCCTGTGTGCCTGGAGCTGGGAGATAGTTTCTGTGGGGATGGGGGGAGCCTGCAGGCACCGTCCCATCAGCCACTTCGAGCCGTGTGATGTGCCTTATGGCCCCTTTTGTGTGCACCAAGCCCTTCGTTTGTATTTTGGTTAGCCCCAGAGCCCTGTGTTTGCCTTCTGATGCCCTCAGGAGCCCTCAATTCACATTTTGGGTTGCCCTCAAGCCGTCTGTGTGCCTTTTGGTGTGCCCCAGGGCCCTGTGTTTGCTTTGCAGCATGCCCCAAAGTTCTCCATTTAGCTTTCTCCCCTGTCCCAGAGTTTTCTGGGTGCTTCTTGGTGTGCCCCAGGGCCCTCCCTTTGCCGTTTGGTGCGCCCAGAGTCACTGTTTGCTCTATCATTGCCTTTTTTTTACTTTTGTTGCACCCACAGCTCTGGATTTGTTCTCTTGTCTCCTGAATACTTCCTTTTCCTCTCTGTACACCCCAGGGGTCTCCCTTCAGCTTTCAGCAACCTGCTCTCAGGAGTGGGGGTGCCTCTGCTACCCTGGGAGCCCCAGCTGTCCATGATGGGCCCCCAATGGAGTGGGTGAGGGATGTGCTGCGTTTAATCTGGCCGACTGCTGCTGACATTGATAACGGGCTCACCGGGTGGACTACTATCGCAGCAGGGATAAACCAGCTGTGGCAATTAGGAATGTTGTTTGCAATTTATTCCGCCGAGTTTACGGGACCAGATCAGGTCACCATGAGTAAAACCATCTGGACTAAGATACTGCGAACCGCCCCTCCCCATCTTAAAGCGATGTTGCTACCTATGATTGGTGGGGGGGCAGGTACAGTGTGGGAAGTTGCAGCGCTGCTATCTCAGTTAGCAGAGGCGTCCTCTCTTAGCAGAGATAGGAAGTCAGGAAACAGGAGGGTAAATGTGAAAAAGAAAAAAAGAGTGAGCTGCGGCACTGTGTTACGAGACCTGCTGCGAGCTGGCATGCCATGGCGGGAGGTGGACGGTAAACCCAGTGCAGAGCTGCTTGAGCGGTGGCTGCAGCTTCAGCCAGAGCAGTGTACACAGTCCCCGGTGATGGGGGAGCGCAGCAAGCAGCCAGGAGAGTGCAGGGGGGACCCGTGACACCCACTGCCCCGCCGGCAGCATGCACAGAGGGGGATCTGCCAGCAGCACAAAAACAGGCCAGGCAGCGTTGCCCCTGCTGTACCTGCTTAGCTCCACAGCAGTTGCGGACCAAAAAGCATTATATCCGCAGGGGGCAAAAGCCTGGGGAGGTGTGGCAAACTGATTATATTGGACCCCTACCAGAGAGCCAGGGGCACAGATATGTCCTGACCACTGTGGACACCTACTCTGGTCTGTCATACACACCCTTTTGTGCCGCAGCTACCCAGGCTCACACCATTAAGGCATTAGGAGACTTGATTGGGTTATATGGCTCCCCGGTGGAAGTCCAAAGTGATCAGGGCACTCATTTTGCAGGGAATGACATTCAGAACTGGGCCGAAGAGCGGGGAATAGCCTGGACCTATCACATACCCTACCATCCGTGAAGGGCAGGATTGATAGAGTGAATGAATGGGCTGCTCAAAGAGCAGCTGTGCAAGCTGCCCCTACTGGTACCCTCATGGGCTGGAGCAAAAGCATTTGTCAGGCAACTGCCTGCCTCAGTGACCGACCGCTGTGTGGCTCTACCCTGTATGCTTGTTTCAAAGGGGAATCCATCGAGCGGCCGCGTGTGCTTAGAGTGCAACGGCTGCACCCCCAAGCCTGCCTCCCCATGCAAGCCATGCCTGGGAGTGCAGGGTTGGGTCTGCGACTGCCACACAAAGAAATAACCCTAGAACGGGAGAGCCATCATCTTGTGAGTATGGAGTTGGCCATCAGCATACCTCAAGGGTATTATGGTTGCGTGGTGCCCTATAATAGTTTAGCTCTCCAGGGGAGTGGACATCAAGGCAGGAGTCATTGACTCCAACTACCTTGCGGGCGTGAAAGTTGCAATCCATTATGCTGGATCCCAGTCCCTGCAATGTGCACAGGGAGACCAAATAGCCCAACTGATATGCGAGCGGATAAGGGTCCCACTATCCGGGAAATAGATTCCTTGTGGCCCAGCCAGCGACCGGGAGGTTTCAGGTCTCCAGGGCGTGCTGTGTGGGAGCATGATCTGGCTAAACCTGAACAGTCGGAAGGGGAAATTGTTGCTGATGGGCCAGGAGACACCCACCTGGTACTAATCAAAGGGGAAAGTGTCCCAGTCTATGTCCCCTCTAGGAGACTCTCTCCCAGAGAATTGTGTGTGACCTGATGAACATGGTGAGTGGAGCCGTGACATCGCTGCCCTCCATCCTAACCCTGTACCCTAACAGTAGTTGGGGCACCGACAGAACTGTGGTGAGCACATCGAATCCAACATCCACAAGATAAAGAGCCTACTTCAAGTACTACATGATGTAAAGTCCGAAGAATCAGTGCAGGACAACCCCTGGCAGTGGCTGTCATCATGGCTGTCAAATTTCGGACTATGGGGAAAATGCATTATGCTCTTGGTCTTCTGGGCCGATCAGTTTTGTGTGCATACATGTTATAATTTACTGTCTATATGTATATAAATATATATCTATATGTACATTCACCATGGTTTAGTTGCTTGTACATCTTAGCTGTTTAGTTAGGATAATACCTGAAAGGCATGTCTGAAACTTGTCCACACACTGGTGGCACTGATAGCACGTCTCTGTCAGTCAAGGGGTGGAGTGCAGTGAGAACACCTGTGGAAGATCTGGCGAGGAGTCAGTGACTGGCAGAGTAGGTGGTAGCAGGCCCAGCGTGTGAAACTACACACTGACCAAATTCCCGTCAGGGCTAGGCACGCATATTCCGTTTTGTCAACAATGTCTAGCTGCTTCCTGGGCAGTAGCTGCTCAAGGTTAGCGCAGCTGAGATAAGGAAATAGTTCTAGTAGTTTTAAGGGGCCCTTAGGAACAACAAGTTGAGTTCTGCCCACGTGTCCGACCCGTGTGTTCTGCCTGTGTGTCCGACCCGTACCTCCAGCAGCCTCCCATCGGCAACCCCTTCTCGCAGTTCCTGGGGCTCCCCGTGTAGTCTGTAGAGCAATTCCTTCATTAAATCTATCCTGTTTAACCCCTTATGAGCCTTGAGTGTCTCTCTCCACTGGTAGCTGACCCTCTCTTGCCCACCTTGCGGTCACAGGGATGTTCTAACGCCTTCACTCTCCTCAGCATTTATCATGGCAACCAGCTGCATTGCACTGGTCTTTATGTAAACCTGGCCCTTCAGTGTCCTGCAAAAGGTGCTTTTAGACAGCCAGCTCCTAGAATAACTGCCGTGGGGACAGACAGACTTCCTCATCCATGTGGGCCCCGCATCTGCCAGTGTCTAGTCCAACTCCTGCTCCAAGCTCGCCCCTAGAGCCCTTCATCCCCTCATGCAGCTCATTAAGAAAGACCTTAAGCAGTCTTTGCCCTAGCATTGCAACCCCCCTCCACCCAGGATGACACTACTCACCAGCTTACTGTCAGACCTCGTACTGCTGAGGACAACCCTTGGAGCCCAGCACTGCAGCCCTTTCTCCTTTTCCTTTGGTCTTCTTTTGTAGTCCTCATCTCCCCTGGCTTCTCTGGCTGCTCTTGTCTCTGCTTCCTGACCATCTCCTGGGCAGTCCCATTCTCCCTCCTAATGTTGAGACCATGCTGGCCTCTTGCTGGGCTGGGTACAAGCCTCAGGGCTGCCTGCCCTCCTCTTGCTGGCCAGCTGGGGACTCCCAGGTGAGCACTGCCTGCCCCTGCCAGGAGCAAAGGGGATCTGGCTGCAGCCCTGTGCACAACAACCAGCCATATCCTCCATCTGCCCCTCCTGGGGCTCCCTCTCCTCCCTGGGGGCAGCGGGACAGCAGCTGGGGTGGCTCCAGCTAGTTCCCTCCAGCATGGCAGAGCCTGGTGAGCAGCCCCCGCTGGCGTTGCTGCGGCTCCAGCTGGATATGTAGAGTGACTGCTCTTTCTGCCCAGCCTCCCTTTCCTCTGCTGGGGCCGAGTGCTCCGAGTCTGAGGAGAGCACAATGCATTCGGGGCTTCTCTCTGCCAAGGGCTTCCAGTACCCCACAAGGACACAGCTGTCCGATGAGGAGTCACTGTCCTGAGGGTTGGCAGGAGCTGGCAGCTGTCTCCAGGCTTCTCCTCCTGCTCGAGCGGCCCCATCATCAGAGATTCTTTGTGTCTGCTGGCGAGACCGTGTGGCTGTGGCAGCCTCGTGGGGGATGGCATATGAGGTGCCAGGAAGCTCTGTGTGCCCAGGGCTACCAGCCCGGGATGGACTCTGGGCTGGCACTGGTGTCACGGCCATACCTGCAGCAGCTGCCGGGCTCAGGGAGGCTGAGGGGCTTCCTTTGTGCTGGCTGGGAGCATGGTAGCTGTATATGGCCTGCTGGTCATAGGTCTCCATGCTGCATGAGCACCGGGCAAAACTGATGAGTTCATGAAGGAAGCGCTCAGTGCGACTCAGCAGAAGCAGCCCTAAGTCCTCAGCAAAGGCCTGACTGTCCAGGTCATACCTCCTCAGGTTTGTCAGGACAATGAGCTCCGTGACAGTCACCAATGTCTGATGGACTCCAAAGAGGACTCTCAGTTCCCACTGCAGCCAGGGCGGCAGTCTCTGAATGCTGGCTGGGTTGCGGCAGAAGAACTCTGCCGAGATGTCTTGGGGCTGGCCGCCATCGGGAGCCCTTTGCACGCACATCCCTCTGTGGTACAGAGAGCGACGGAAGTTTAGCATCTCCTCCTCCCTCACTGGCACATGCCCCTGAGGTCTCCTCTCAGCACTAGCCTGCCTCTGTGGGGACAGCCTCTGGCTTGGCTCCAGCAGCCCTCTGGCTCTCTGCCTCTGCATGCTGTGGCTCGGGCTCTCCTCCAGCGTGCTGCTGTTCTGGGCAGAGGACCGCATCTGAGGAGAAGGGGAATGCTGCTGTGGGCGAGCTGCAGGGTGACGGCGCCTCCTGATGGCAGGGCGCCGAGGAGCTCTCCGTTGCTGACGGCCGGCAACAAAACCATCTTTGGGAGGCCTGATGACATACTCCTGGTAGTCATCTTCTGCCACCACTGTGTGCAGAATTGATTGGAAAACCTGCTTGCACAGGGGGCATTCGGCCTTTCTTTTTGACCACCGGAACACACAACCAAAGCAAAACTTATGGAAGCAGGGTTTCACGTAGGCAGCGTCGTCCAAGGTGTCCAGACAGATGGGACATGTAGCGTCTGGAGCTGAAGGTCGTGGTGTTGTTGGCTGCAGAGGGCTGGGGAGAGCTGAGGGTAAGGAACTGCCATCCATCGCAGGTGCCTCAGCTGTTGATGCTGCGCTCTCCTGAAGAAAGAGAGGCCAAAATCATTGCCTTTCTGGAGCAGACTGTGGGGTCGTGTGGGGGCTGGACTATGGTGCAGGAAGGGTGCAGAAGAGCCAATGGTACCGAAACCCACAGGAGGCTTCTTTTGGGATGAGAAGAAAGAACATGGGCACTGGTGGCCTATCACCCCAGAAGGCCTGGGTGCCCTCAAAAAAGGGAGGTGTCATGGGTCAGTCCCCTCCCAACTCAGCAAGAGAGCAAGGAAAGGCGTTGAAAAATGTCCAGGCTCAGGAACTGCCTAGGAAGCACAGAAGCTGACTCCTTCCTTCCTCCGGAAGGGGAGAGGTCCCCATTTGCACCAGTACCACCTGCATCAGCTGAACACAGGAGGCTGCGGGAGCATGCATTCAGTCAGTTCTGAGAGCAACTCTTCCTTGATGAACTGGCGCTTGCTGGAACCTCAGGAACCAACATGCTGCCCCCGGGGAACACGGGCAGCCTTGCCACTCTTGGGCACCCAGCCTCAGCCCTGCCTTTCTCCTTCCCCTCTTCAAAAGCACTCCTTTGCTGCTTGGAACTCGGCACTTCCCAAAACCCCACTCACCACCACTGCTTCCTTGCACACCCCAGCCTGCAGGACATTTCCAAGTGCAGCTCACCTCAGCTGCAGGTGGACACTGAGGAAGAGGCAGCGAGGTGTCTCAGCATTCCTAGAGACCCCTGCAGCCTCTTGGTATACACAGCGCACTGGCCACAGACACACAGCATCCCTGTCAGCCGAGGGAGCCCAGCAGGAGTACGGAAAAGACAGAAAGCACTTTTGCGATTCAGCACCCAGAGCTGCTGCTAGCCCCCAAACTTCCCAATCCCCACGCCAACAGCATGCCTGAGCGGAGCTCCTGCCGTGCCTTGCACGCACGCTTGGCAGCAACCTGGGGGTGAGCTAAGCTGGGCAAGACTCTGCCACTGGGGAACTGCAGCGAGAACAGAGCAGCCACAGTAGCTCAGAGGTGACATCCCAAGGGTGCCCTGAGCCGCACAGAGAGGACACCCTGACCACAGGACCAGCATTCCCTTGGGAAAGGACATCCTGCCAGGGCTTAGACATCTTTGACAGGGCCTTTCGGGATCTTCCTGCTTTTCTGCAGAATTCAGGGTGCTTCTTGAGCTGTCCGGTTCAAGGTTCAGGCACAAACCCCTGACTTCTCTGGCAGGGAGCAATGTTATTTCTTTGGGCACAGATAGGGACCCTCAACCCTGCCACTCAGCCAAATTATAGCAGAATTCAACAACACCCCTGTCCCTGGCAGCTCTGACCGCAACCCTTTAAAAGGCTTGTTGGAGAGGTGATGAACCCAAAGAAAGGACAGGAGCATCTCCTGACATTGCAGCTTCTACAAACTGACACTCCCTTCACAGTGGGCAGGGCAGGGGGGTTTTGTGGGCAGGCGGCAGTGCAATGGCCTCTCTCACCACAATAAGAGCATGCCCCGTCCCTCTGCCTCTCTTGTCACTCATGGGCTGAGCAGTGAGGGCGGATGGCACCTACCTCCATGGGCTCCACTGCTGGAGGCAGTGCAGGTGGGGGAGCCAAATGCAGCTCAGCTCCTCCAAGGGTTCAGGCATGCTCTCTCCAGGGTGCTGTCAGGCTTGAGGGCCCTTAGAGCACGTGACTGTATGTGGCTGTAAAGGGAACAGGCTGCAGTTAGGGGAAAATCCTACACGTGGCTTGGTAACTCAAACTGTGTAAATAAGGCCCCAAATCATCCAGAACTTCAGAGAAGTCATCATAGGTAACATGAGGAGAGGCAGCAATGAGGGATGAATGCGTGGAATTACCCAGCATTTCCGAAGAAGGAGGGGAAGTATTCACCAGACATAGCTACCTACGTGGGGGGGGGAAAGGGGGGCGGCAGGGTGAGGTAATGAACAGTTGAGGCATGAATGTGGGGTGGGATACCCAGGACTACCAAGTCCTGGGTTGTCTAAGGGCAACCAGATGTGCTTCCTGCAGACCAGAGGGAGGTCGCAAGGGCCTCCCCTTGATCTCAGTGAATTCTGAGTGGTTCTGCTTTTTAAAAGAAGATTTACCTGTTTGCTCACTCTTAATACACTGTCTGTACACTGCCCAGGACCAGGAAGCTTTCTAGCTTGAAGCGCAGCGTCCCCTCCGTCTGGTAGAACTCAGGCTTCTTCTGAGAGTTGAATATCAACAACTGCAGGGTCACGGAACCATGGAATGGCAGGGGGTGGAAGGGACCTCTGGAGATGGTCAGGGTCAGCTAGAGCAGGTTGCTTAGGGCTGTGTTCAATTGGATTTTGAATACCTCCAATGACGGAGACCCCACAGCCCCTCTGGGCAACCTGGACAGTGTTTGACCACCCTTTCAGTGAAAAGCCTTTCCCTTGTGTTTCAGTGGAATTTCCTAGATGTCGGTTTATGCCCTTTGCCTCTTGTCCTGTCACTGGGCACCACTGAGAAGAGTCTGCCTCCACCTGCTGTGTTCCTTCCCATCAGCTATTGATACACATTGATAAGATCTCCCCAGAGACTTCTCTTCTCCACGCGGACACTCCCAGCTCTCTCAGCCTCTCCACATATGATGCTCCAATTCCTTAGTCGTCTTCAGGGCCCTTTGCTGGACTTGCTCCAGTATGCCCATGTCTCTCTTGTACTGGGGAGGCCAGAACTGCACACAGTATTCCAGGTGTGGCCTCACTAGCACTGAGGAGAGAAGAATCACTTTCCTCGACCTGCTGGTGACCCTCCTCCTAATGCAGTCCAGGATGGTGTATGCCCACAAGGGCACACTTCAGGCTTATGTCCAACTTGTTATCCACCAGGACCCTCAGGGCTTTCTCTGCAAAGCATGCTCTCCAGCCCATCTACATCCCAGCCTGTACTGCTGCATGATGTTATTCCTCCCCAGGGACAGGACTTGGCGTTTCCCTTTACTGAACTTCACAAGGTTCCTCTCTGCCCATTTCTGTCGAGGTCTCGCGTGATGGCAGTGCAACCATCTCGTGTATCAGCCACTTCTGCCTGCTTTGTATCATCTGCAAACTTGCTGAGGGTGCACTCAGTTCCATCATCCAGGTCACTAATGAAGATGTTAAACAACAGTGGCCACTGTATCAACCCCTCGGGTGCACTGAGGGTACTGACTTGTTTCCAACTGGATGCTGTGCCGCTGATCACAACCCTCTGAGCCCGGCAGTTCAGCTAGCTTTCAGTCCACCTTACTGCCCTGTCCACGGGCCATCAGCTTGTCTATGAGGATGTTATGAGAGACAGTGTCAAAAGCCTTAGTACAGCTGAGAATAACAACATCCACTGCTCTCCCCTCATCCACCAAGCTAGTCATTTGATCCCTGACAGCTGCTGTCAGGGCAACATGCAAGCAATGCAGGACACCTCTGGAGGCTGTTGGGGAGAACTTCTTGATTCAGGTGCTGCCTGGCACAACAATGGCTGATGCACAGCTGGATCTGCTCTTCACAAACCAGGAGGACCAGGCTGGCAAGGTGATAAGGGATGGCAGCCTTGCCTGCAGTCACCATGCAGTCATGGAGGTTCAAGATGCCGAGGGCAGTGAGGAAGGACAGTAGCAGTGTACAGACCCTGGACTTTGGGAGAGCAGACTTCACCTTCTTCAGGCACCTGGTAGGGGGCATGCCATGGGAGGCAGCTCTGAAGGGGGAAGGAGAACAGGGAAGTTGGCAAACCTTTAAAAACAGCTGTCTCCAAGTGCAAGAACAGTGCAGCCCCGTGCTCAGGAAAACAGGCAGACCAGGAGACCACCCTTGCTAAACAGCAAACTCGTGATGCAGCTAGAAAGCAAAAAGGCAGTGCGCGGGAGGTGGAAGCAAGGACAAGGAAGGGACAAGGCTACAGAGGAAGAGTTTAGAAGCATTGCTCAGGGACGTGGGCATGATCTTAGGAAAGCCAAAGCTCAGCTGGAGCTGAGACTTGAAAGGGGTGTCAAGGGCAACAAGAAAAGCTTCCAGCACTGCATTGGTAGTAAAAGAGAGAGAGCAGAGGCAGGATAGGCTGAGGTACTCAGTGCCTTCTTTGCCTCAGTCTTCACCAACAACATCCCCCCAGCTCCTATGCTTAGTGAAGGGGGCTGAGGAGGAGATGAACTACAGGCAGTGCACAAGGGTCAAGGGAGGGATTCCTCGCGAGACCTCTGCCCATACAAGCAGGGGGACCTTACAGGTTGCATCTGTGGGAGCTGAACGTTTTGGCCAATGTCCTTGCAAGGCTTCCCTCTCTCACCTTTGAAAGGTCACCTCTGAAAGGGACAGGCCCATGTTGCAGCCATCATAAAGGAAGCCAAACACATGATCCAGGGAACATCAGTTTGGGAAGTAGCATTCATGAGAACTGCTGAGGAAATTGTTGGGCTATTGTTCAGAGTGCTTTTACCATTGCTAGGGGACTGCCAGGCTTGTTCTTCAACAAGACACCAACATGAGAGCCTGACCAGCAGAAGGAACTTTCCAGACATGTCGACTTTGGGAAGAGTGAAGTACCTGGGCTTTATTGTGTTCACCCCTTCTTACCCTTCCATGGGGCTGGGAACGACAGCGCTCAAAACCTCCCCAGAAAGGAGTCGCCCTGACGGGGGGGGGTCCAACTGGCATGTGAGCAGGAGCACAAAGAGAGTGCTACATTCTCATTGGACAACACGGTCAGCCCGGCAAAAGCCTCAGAGCAGTCAGTACTGAGGATGATCCAAACTTTGTACTTAGTTTTTCATTCTTTGAAGATTCCAGTCGTGGCACCCTGGAAGACGCTTCGCTGGAGAAGACTATCGCCTCTGGTGCATTTTGACTCCATTTTTGACCCCTTGCCTTGGGGCCCCAAGGCTCCTGCCCTTCGGGACCCAGTGCTGGGGGCAAGAAAGCGAGGCCGCAGGAGCCCAGGTGCCACTGCCGTGCCGCCACCGCCGCCACCGCGGCCCACAGAGCCTCCCTGCGCCGGCGAGGAGGCGCGGGGGGGCCGCAGTGTCCACGGGGCCTTTTCGGGAGCTGGTGCTGCGGGAGGTGGTGCAGCCGGGAGAGGAAAGCGGGGCCACTGGATTTGCCTGCAAACCTGCCGCTGCCCTGAGCTGCGCCGGGGCAAATGCTCGCCACAGATGTGTGCGCATGTCGCTGGCTCTGCTGCAACCCTCCAGCAATCTCTGGCAGTGCCTCAAGGTAGCTCTTCTGCTTCGTGTTTGCTTACAGATATGCCCGTGGGCACTGCTCAGCTGGATGAGGTTTGGGAGCCTCTGTGGGGCCCCAGGGCTAAGGAGTCAGTGTTTATTTGCTGGTAGGACAAGCTTTTTTTAAACAAACATTTCTTTTCCCTGCTGTAATCTGGATGGTGGCTCAAAAGACATCTCGCATGGTACAGAAGAGAAACCCATGACACCTCCCTTTTTTGAGGGCACCCAGGCCTTCTGGGGTGATAGGCCACCAGTGCCCATGTTCTTTCTTCTCATCCCAAAAGAAGCCTCCTGTGGGTTTCGGTACCATTGGCTCTTCTGCACCCTTCCTGCACCATAGTCCAGCCCCCACACGACCCCACAGTCTGCTCCAGAAAGGCAATGATTTTGGCCTCTCTTTCTTCAGGAGAGCGCAGCATCAACAGCTGAGGCACCTGCGATGGATGGCAGTTCCTTACCCTCAGCTCTCCCCAGCCCTCTGCAGCCAACAACACCACGACCTTCAGCTCCAGACGCTACATGTCCCATCTGTCTGGACACCTTGGACGACGCTGCCTACGTGAAACCCTGCTTCCATAAGTTTTGCTTTGGTTGTGTGTTCCGGTGGTCAAAAAGAAAGGCCGAATGCCCCCTGTGCAAGCAGGTTTTCCAATCAATTCTGCACACAGTGGTGGCAGAAGATGACTACCAGGAGTATGTCATCAGGCCTCCCAAAGATGGTTTTGTTGCCGGCCGTCAGCAACGGAGAGCTCCTCGGCGCCCTGCCATCAGGAGGCGCCGTCACCCTGCAGCTCGCCCACAGCAGCATTCCCCTTCTCCTCAGATGCGGTCCTCTGCCCAGAACAGCAGCACGCTGGAGGAGAGCCCGAGCCACAGCATGCAGAGGCAGAGAGCCAGAGGGCTGCTGGAGCCAAGCCAGAGGCTGTCCCCACAGAGGCAGGCTAGTGCTGAGAGGAGACCTCAGGGGCATGTGCCAGTGAGGGAGGAGGAGATGCTAAACTTCCGTCGCTCTCTGTACCACAGAGGGATGTGCGTGCAAAGGGCTCCCGATGGCGGCCAGCCCCAAGACATCTCGGCAGAGTTCTTCTGCCGCAACCCAGCCAGCATTCAGAGACTGCCGCCCTGGCTGCAGTGGGAACTGAGAGTCCTCTTTGGAGTCCATCAGACATTGGTGACTGTCACGGAGCTCATTGTCCTGACAAACCTGAGGAGGTATGACCTGGACAGTCAGGCCTTTGCTGAGGACTTAGGGCTGCTTCTGCTGAGTCGCACTGAGCGCTTCCTTCATGAACTCATCAGTTTTGCCCGGTGCTCATGCAGCATGGAGACCTATGACCAGCAGGCCATATACAGCTACCATGCTCCCAGCCAGCACAAAGGAAGCCCCTCAGCCTCCCTGAGCCCGGCAGCTGCTGCAGGTATGGCCGTGACACCAGTGCCAGCCCAGAGTCCATCCCGGGCTGGTAGCCCTGGGCACACAGAGCTTCCTGGCACCTCATATGCCATCCCCCACGAGGCTGCCACAGCCACACGGTCTCGCCAGCAGACACAAAGAATCTCTGATGATGGGGCCGCTCGAGCAGGAGGAGAAGCCTGGAGACAGCTGCCAGCTCCTGCCAACCCTCAGGACAGTGACTCCTCATCGGACAGCTGTGTCCTTGTGGGGTACTGGAAGCCCTTGGCAGAGAGAAGCCCCGAATGCATTGTGCTCTCCTCAGACTCGGAGCACTCGGCCCCAGCAGAGGAAAGGGAGGCTGGGCAGAAAGAGCAGTCACTCTACATATCCAGCTGGAGCCGCAGCAACGCCAGCGGGGGCTGCTCACCAGGCTCTGCCATGCTGGAGGGAACTAGCTGGAGCCACCCCAGCTGCTGTCCCGCTGCCCCCAGGGAGGAGAGGGAGCCCCAGGAGGGGCAGATGGAGGATATGGCTGGTTGTTGTGCACAGGGCTGCAGCCAGATCCCCTTTGCTCCTGGCAGGGGCAGGCAGTGCTCACCTGGGAGTCCCCAGCTGGCCAGCAAGAGGAGGGCAGGCAGCCCTGAGGCTTGTACCCAGCCCAGCAAGAGGCCAGCATGGTCTCAACATTAGGAGGGAGAATGGGACTGCCCAGGAGATGGTCAGGAAGCAGAGACAAGAGCAGCCAGAGAAGCCAGGGGAGATGAGGACTACAAAAGAAGACCAAAGGAAAAGGAGAAAGGGCTGCAGTGCTGGGCTCCAAGGGTTGTCCTCAGCAGTACGAGGTCTGACAGTAAGCTGGTGAGTAGTGTCATCCTGGGTGGAGGGGGGTTGCAATGCTAGGGCAAAGACTGCTTAAGGTCTTTCTTAATGAGCTGCATGAGGGGATGAAGGGCTCTAGGGGCGAGCTTGGAGCAGGAGTTGGACTAGACACTGGCAGATGCGGGGCCCACATGGATGAGGAAGTCTGTCTGTCCCCACGGCAGTTATTCTAGGAGCTGGCTGTCTAAAAGCACCTTTTGCAGGACACTGAAGGGCCAGGTTTACATAAAGACCAGTGCAATGCAGCTGGTTGCCATGATAAATGCTGAGGAGAGTGAAGGCGTTAGAACATCCCTGTGACCGCAAGGTGGGCAAGAGAGGGTCAGCTACCAGTGGAGAGAGACACTCAAGGCTCATAAGGGGTTAAACAGGATAGATTTAATGAAGGAATTGCTCTACAGACTACACGGGGAGCCCCAGGAACTGCGAGAAGGGGTTGCCGATGGGAGGCTGCTGGAGGTACGGGTCGGACACACAGGCAGAACACACGGGTCGGACACGTGGGCAGAACTCAACTTGTTGTTCCTAAGGGCCCCTTAAAACTACTAGAACTATTTCCTTATCTCAGCTGCGCTAACCTTGAGCAGCTACTGCCCAGGAAGCAGCTAGACATTGTTGACAAAACGGAATATGCGTGCCTAGCCCTGACGGGAATTTGGTCAGTGTGTAGTTTCACACGCTGGGCCTGCTACCACCTACTCTGCCAGTCACTGACTCCTCGCCAGATCTTCCACAGGTGTTCTCACTGCACTCCACCCCTTGACTGACAGAGACGTGCTATCAGTGCCACCAGTGTGTGGACAAGTTTCAGACATGCCTTTCAGGTATTATCCTAACTAAACAGCTAAGATGTACAAGCAACTAAACCATGGTGAATGTACATATAGATATATATTTATATACATATAGACAGTAAATTATAACATGTATGCACACAAAACTGATCGGCCCAGAAGACCAAGAGCATAATGCATTTTCCCCATAGTCCGAAATTTGACAGCCATGATGACAGCCACTGCCAGGGGTTGTCCTGCACTGATTCTTCGGACTTTACATCATGTAGTACTTGAAGTAGGCTCTTTATCTTGTGGATGTTGGATTCGATGTGCTCACCACAGTTCCGTCGGTGCCCCAACTACTGTTAGGGTACAGGGTTAGGATGGAGGGCAGCGATGTCACGGCTCCACTCACCATGTTCATCAGGTCACACACAATTCTCTGGGAGAGAGTCTCCTAGAGGGGACATAGACTGGGACACTTTCCCCTTTGATTAGTACCAGGTGGGTGTCTCCTGGCCCATCAGCAACAATTTCCCCTTCCGACTGTTCAGGTTTAGCCAGATCATGCTCCCACACAGCACGCCCTGGAGACCTGAAACCTCCCGGTCGCTGGCTGGGCCACAAGGAATCTATTTCCCGGATAGTGGGACCCTTATCCGCTCGCATATCAGTTGGGCTATTTGGTCTCCCTGTGCACATTGCAGGGACTGGGATCCAGCATAATGGATTGCAACTTTCACGCCCGCAAGGTAGTTGGAGTCAATGACTCCTGCCTTGATGTCCACTCCCCTGGAGAGCTAAACTATTATAGGGCACCACGCAACCATAATACCCTTGAGGTATGCTGATGGCCAACTCCATACTCACAAGATGATGGCTCTCCCGTTCTAGGGTTATTTCTTTGTGTGGCAGTCGCAGACCCAACCCTGCACTCCCAGGCATGGCTTGCATGGGGAGGCAGGCTTGGGGGTGCAGCCGTTGCACTCTAAGCACACGCGGCCGCTCGATGGATTCCCCTTTGAAACAAGCATACAGGGTAGAGCCACACAGCGGTCGGTCACTGAGGCAGGCAGTTGCCTGACAAATGCTTTTGCTCCAGCCCATGAGGGTACCAGTAGGGGCAGCTTGCACAGCTGCTCTTTGAGCAGCCCATTCATTCACTCTATCAATCCTGCCCTTCACGGATGGTAGGGTATGTGATAGGTCCAGGCTATTCCCCGCTCTTCGGCCCAGTTCTGAATGTCATTCCCTGCAAAATGAGTGCCCTGATCACTTTGGACTTCCACCGGGGAGCCATATAACCCAATCAAGTCTCCTAATGCCTTAATGGTGTGAGCCTGGGTAGCTGCGGCACAAAAGGGTGTGTATGACAGACCAGAGTAGGTGTCCACAGTGGTCAGGACATATCTGTGCCCCTGGCTCTCTGGTAGGGGTCCAATATAATCAGTTTGCCACACCTCCCCAGGCTTTTGCCCCCTGCGGATATAATGCTTTTTGGTCCGCAACTGCTGTGGAGCTAAGCAGGTACAGCAGGGGCAACGCTGCCTGGCCTGTTTTTGTGCTGCTGGCAGATCCCCCTCTGTGCATGCTGCCGGCGGGGCAGTGGGTGTCACGGGTCCCCCCTGCACTCTCCTGGCTGCTTGCTGCGCTCCCCCATCACCGGGGACTGTGTACACTGCTCTGGCTGAAGCTGCAGCCACCGCTCAAGCAGCTCTGCACTGGGTTTACCGTCCACCTCCCGCCATGGCATGCCAGCTCGCAGCAGGTCTCGTAACACAGTGCCGCAGCTCACTCTTTTTTTCTTTTTCACATTTACCCTCCTGTTTCCTGACTTCCTATCTCTGCTAAGAGAGGACGCCTCTGCTAACTGAGATAGCAGCGCTGCAACTTCCCACACTGTACCTGCCCCCCCACCAATCATAGGTAGCAACATCGCTTTAAGATGGGGAGGGGCGGTTCGCAGTATCTTAGTCCAGATGGTTTTACTCATGGTGACCTGATCTGGTCCCGTAAACTCGGCGGAATAAATTGCAAACAACATTCCTAATTGCCACAGCTGGTTTATCCCTGCTGCGATAGTAGTCCACCCGGTGAGCCCGTTATCAATGTCAGCAGCAGTCGGCCAGATTAAACGCAGCACATCCCTCACCCACTCCATTGGGGGCCCATCATGGACAGCTGGGGCTCCCAGGGTAGCAGAGGCACCCCCACTCCTGAGAGCAGGTTGCTGAAAGCTGAAGGGAGACCCCTGGGGTGTACAGAGAGGAAAAGGAAGTATTCAGGAGACAAGAGAACAAATCCAGAGCTGTGGGTGCAACAAAAGTAAAAAAAAGGCAATGATAGAGCAAACAGTGACTCTGGGCGCACCAAACGGCAAAGGGAGGGCCCTGGGGCACACCAAGAAGCACCCAGAAAACTCTGGGACAGGGGAGAAAGCTAAATGGAGAACTTTGGGGCATGCTGCAAAGCAAACACAGGGCCCTGGGGCACACCAAAAGGCACACAGACGGCTTGAGGGCAACCCAAAATGTGAATTGAGGGCTCCTGAGGGCATCAGAAGGCAAAACACAGGGCTCTGGGGCTAACCAAAATACAAACGAAGGGCTTGGTGCACACAAAAGGGGCCATAAGGCACATCACACGGCTCGAAGTGGCTGATGGGACGGTGCCTGCAGGCTCCCCCCATCCCCACAGAAACTATCTCCCAGCTCCAGGCACACAGGCCTCATCCCCAGACACACAAGGGACATGATGAAGTGCTGAAAGCAGATCCAGAAGCAGCCTGGAGACCTCATGCAGCCCTGGAGGGGCCCTGGCTGCCCCCAGGATGATGAGAAATGCCACCGACACCACCCCAAGGTCCAGGCAATGCAAGGGAAATTCCCCACAGACCTGCAAACAGCACTGGTTCCCTGGGAACCGCAGGGACACCAAAGTATGAGGGACTTGCGGACCAGCTCCCAGCAGCACACACAATGTGTAACCTCCTCCCCTGGGCATCATCTTCAGGCAAAGCGATGGCAGGAACCACAGACATGAGTGCAAAGAATAAAGCAACTGTTTATTGTTTTACTGAACAGAAACAACACCTGGGCGTGAGTCTGCCATGCTTCCCCTTATCCTGTGACACCCGAAGAGTCATGACCACACCAGCGTTCATCCATCTGTCAGGGAAGGGTCAGCTGCTGCTGCTGCCCCTGATGTGGCAGGTTTCTGAGTAGTCAACAACCTACCCCCTCTGCTCTTTCCTTCAGGGATAGGATCCAGCTCTGAGAGTTGAGAGGAAAATGCCTGATCTCGCCTGCCTGCGCTTCTGCCCTACCCCAGACTAGAGCCCTGCAGGACACACTCACAGTGCTCAGCTCACCCATCGCATCGCCAGTCTCGGTGCGATGGGCCTGCTCCGCATGAAGCCCAGACCTCAGCTCAGCGCACAGAGCTGAATGCTGGGTACGGGGGGAAGGTTACAAACCTCAAAGGAGGGTTTGCAGCCTGCTGCTTAGGCTTCAGGGCTTACAGTTTATTATCCAAGGATTTAGCCCTTTTTGTTTAA